>NC_134363.1:190461942-190541942 GCF_048569485.1 Anomaloglossus baeobatrachus | reverse complement strand
TCCCCAGCCTCCGCAGCCTCCCCAGCCTCCACAGCCTCCGCAGCCTCCCCAGCCTCCACAGCCTCCACAGCCTCCACAGCCTCCCCAGCCTCCGCAGCCTCCGCAGCCTTCGCAGCCGCTTCTGCCGCTTCCCCCGTTTGGTTCCATCTGTCGTTCTCACATTATCTGCGCAGAATTATCTATTTATTAGCAGCAAAGGAAATAATTCTGATCTAAAAAGAGGCGACAACAAAACCAGAGATGGGGCCGCAGACGAGTCTAATCACTGCAGCATTTGTATGAGAAAGAGTTTATTTTAACCCATTAATACCAATCACATGAGCCCAATGTGAACTGCAGCAGGTTTCTGTTAACGTTTTCCCTGGCGAACACAGCAGAGGCCTCTGTGCAAGAACACTATATGGGCCCCTGTGCAAGAACACTATATGGGCCCCTGTGCAAGAACACTATATGGGCCCCTGTGCAAGAACACTATATGGGCCCCTGTGCAAGAACACTATATGGGCCCCTGTGCAAGAACACTATATGGGCCCCTGTGCAAGAACACTATATGGGCCCCTGTGCAAGAACACTATATGGGCCCCTGTGCAAGAACACTATATGGGCCCCTGTGCAAGAACACTATATGGGCCCCTGTGCAAGGACAATATATGGGCCCCTGTGCAAGGACAATATATGGGCCCCTGTGCAAGGACACTATATGGGTCCCTGTGCAAGGACACTATATGGGCCCATGTGCAAGAACACTATATGGGCCCCTGTGCAAGAACACTATATGGGCCCTGTGCAAGGACAATATATGGGCCCCTGTGCAAGGACAATATATGGGCCCCTGTGCAAGGACACTATATGGGCCCCTGTGCAAGGACACTATATGGGCCCATGTGCAAGAACACTATATGGGGCCCTGTGCAAGGACAATATATGGGCCCCTGTGCAAGAACACTATATGAGCCCCTGTGCAAGGACAATATATGGGCCCCTGTGCAAGGACACTATATGGGTCCCTGTGCAAGGACAATATATGGGCCCCTGTGCAAGGACAATATATGGGCCCCTGTGCAAGGACACTATATGGGGCCCTGTGCAAGGACACTATATGGGCCCCTGTGCAAGAAAACAATATGGGCCCCTGTGCAAGGACACTATATGGGCCCCTGTGCAAGGACACTATATGAGCAACTGTGCAAGGACACTATATGGGCCCCTGTGCAAGAAAACAATATGGGCCCCTGTGCAAGGATACTATATGGGCCCCTGTGCAAGGACACTATATGGGCCCCTGTGCAAGGACAATATATGGGCCCCTGTGCAAGGACACTATATGGGCTCCTGTGCAAGGACACTATATGGGCCCCTGTGCAAGGACACTATATGGGCCCCTGTGCAAGGACACTATATGGGCCTCTGTGCAAGGACAGTATATGGGCCCCTGTGCAAGAACAATATACGGGCCCCTGTGCAAGGACAGCCCCTGTGCAAGGACAATATATGGGCCCCTGTGCAAGGACACTATATGGGCCCCTGTGCAAGGACACTATATGGGCCCCTGTGCAAGGACACTATATATAGAGCTGTGATTGGCTGCTATAGGTCACCTGATGAACACTATATGAGCCCCTGTGCAAGGACAATATATGGGCCCCTGTGCAAGGACACTATATGGGCCCCTGTGCAAGGACAATATATGGGCCCCTGTGCAAGGACAATATATGGGCCCCTGTGCAAGGACACTATATGGCCCCTGTGCAAGGACAATATATGGGCCCCTGTGCAAGGACAGCCCCTGTGCAAGGACAATATATGGGCCCCTGTGCAAGGACACTATATGGGCCCCTGTGCAAGGACACTATATGGCCCCTGTGCAAGGACAATATATGGGCCCCTGTGTAAGGACACTATATGGCCCCTGTGCAAGAACAATATATGGGCCCCTGTGCAAGGACAGCCCCTGTGCAAGGACAATATATGGGCCCCTGTGCAAGGACACTATATGGGCCCCTGTGCAAGGACACTATATGGGCCCCTGTGCAAGGACACTATATGGCCCCTGTGCAAGGACAATATATGGGCCCCTGTGCAAGGACACTATATGGCCCCTGTGCAAGGACACTAGTATATGGGCTTCTGTGCAGCCCAAGGCCCCATGAAAATGCACAATTGCACATATTCTTTGGAGGCATAAATGGGCCCCCTAATCTCTTGGGGCCCTGTGGGGCCGCACGTGCTCCACCAATGATATCTGCACCCTGTTTCTCCACCCTGGGAAGAATAAAAAAAATACCAAAAAATAGAACATGTGATGTGAATAAAATGCAGCAGCGGTTACAATACAGGAATGGTTCTGTACATGGAGCACAGCGTGCAGGAGGGGACACGGCCTCAGGCCCCGCACACATGTCCCTATGTCTGGTCCGTGTGAAAACGGACGCCACGCAGACCGGATATTGAATATTATAGAACTATTCTCTGTCTCTACAGAAAGCAGCTCACACAGACGCTTCTTATACTAACAATGTCCTTCACAGCCTATAGCAACCAATCACCGCTGCTATTAATGACCTGTAGCAAAACAGAAGCAGAGCTGTGATTGGCTGCTATAGGTCACCTGATAAACACTATATGAGCCCCTGTGCAAGGACAATATATGGGCCCCTGTGCAAGGACACTATATGGGCCCCTGTGCAAGGACAATATATGGGCCCCTGTGCAAGGACAATATATGGGCCCCTGTGCAAGGACACTATATGGGGCCCTGTGCAAGGACACTATATGGGCCCCTGTGCAAGAAAACAATATGGGCCCCTGTGCAAGGACACTATATGGGCCCCTGTGCAAGGACACTATATGAGCAACTGTGCAAGGACACTATATGGGCCCCTGTGCAAGAAAACAATATGGGCCCCTGTGCAAGGATACTATATGGGCCCCTGTGCAAGGACACTATATGGGCCCCTGTGCAAGGACAATATATGGGCCCCTGTGCAAGGACACTATATGGGCTCCTGTGCAAGGACACTATATGGGCCCCTGTGCAAGGACACTATATGGGCCCCTGTGCAAGGACACTATATGGGCCTCTGTGCAAGGACAGTATATGGGCCCCTGTGCAAGAACAATATACGGGCCCCTGTGCAAGGACAGCCCCTGTGCAAGGACAATATATGGGCCCCTGTGCAAGGACACTATATGGGCCCCTGTGCAAGGACACTATATGGGCCCCTGTGCAAGGACACTATATGGCCCCTGTGCAAGGACAATATATGGGCCCCTGTGCAAGGACACTATATGGCCCCTGTGCAAGGACAATATATGGGCCCCTGTGCAAGGACAGCCCCTGTGCAAGGACAATATATGGGCCCCTGTGCAAGGACACTATATGGGCCCCTGTGCAAGGACACTATATGGCCCCTGTGCAAGGACAATATATGGGCCCCTGTGTAAGGACACTATATGGCCCCTGTGCAAGAACAATATATGGGCCCCTGTGCAAGGACAGCCCCTGTGCAAGGACAATATATGGGCCCCTGTGCAAGGACACTATATGGGCCCCTGTGCAAGGACACTATATGGGGCCCCTGTGCAAGGACACTATATGGCCCCTGTGCAAGGACAATATATGGGCCCCTGTGCAAGGACACTATATGGCCCCTGTGCAAGGACAATATATGGGCCCCTGTGCAAGGACACTATATGGCCCCTGTGCAAGGACAATATATGGGCCCCTGTGCAAGGACACTATATGGCCCCTGTGCAAGGACAATATATGGGCCCCTGTGCAAGGACACTATATGGCCCCTGTGCAAGGACAATATATGGGCCCCTGTGCAAGGACACTATATGGCCCCTGTGCAAGGACACTATATGGGCCCTGTGCAAGGACACTATATGGCCCCTGTGCAAGGACACTATATGGCCCCTGTGCAAGGACACTATATGGGCCCCTGTACAAGGACACTAGTATATGGGCTTCTGTGCAGCCCAAGGCCCCATGAAAATGCACAATTGCACATATTCTTTGGAGGCATAAATGGGCCCCCTAATCTCTTGGGGCCCTGTGGGGCCGCACGTGCTCCACCAATGATATCTGCACCCTGTTTCTTCACCCTGGGAAGAATAAAAAAAATACCAAAAAATAGAACATGTGATGTGAATAAAATGCAGCAGCGGTTACAATACAGGAATGGTTCTGTACATGGAGCACAGCGTGCAGGAGGGGACACGGCCTCAGGCCCCGCACACATGTCCCTATGTCTGGTCCGTGTGAAAACGGACGCCACGCGGACCGGATATTGAATATTATAGAACTATTCTCTGTCTCTACAGAAAGCAGCTCACACAGACGCTTCTTATACTAACAATGTCCTTCATAGCCTATAGCAACCAATCACCGCTGCTATTAATGACCTGTAGCAAAACAGAAGCAGAGCTGTGATTGGCTGCTATAGGTCACCTGATAAATATCCAGGCTTTCAGAACAGCCAATATGTTACCTCACACATCCAAACAGTCAGGAATGACTATTATTATGGAGGCAGGTTTTAGAGAGTAACTGTAAAGCGTGGGGTTAAATTTTCCCCTCAAAACATAGTTTATGACGTTCACTGAGTCACCTGAGGTGTCTGCAAAACTTCGTGATTGTAAATGTGACGGTGCGGATTCCTTTAGCGGACATACATACATACATACATACACACACACATATATACACACATACATACATACATACACACATATATACACACATACATACATACATACACACATATATACACACATACATACATACATAAATACATACATAAATACATACACATACATACATACATAAATACATACACATATCTACATACACATACATACATATACACATACACACACATACATAAATACATACACATATATACACATACATATATATACACACAGACACACACACATATATACACATACAGTACATACATATATACACACATACATACACATATATACACATACATACATGCATAAATACATACATACACATATATACACATACATACATAAATACATACACTTATATACACATACATACATATACACATACATACACACATACATACACATACACATATATACACACATACATACATACATACACACATACATAAATACATACACATACATACATACATAAATACATACACATATCTACATACACATACATACATATACACATACACACACATACATAAATACATACACATATATACACATATATATACACACAGACACACACACATATATACACATACAGTACATACATATATACACACATACATACACATATATACACATACATACATGCATAAATACATACATACACATATATACACATACATACATAAATACATACACTTATATACACATACATACATATACACATACATACACACATACATACACATACAGTATATACACACATATATGCATAAATACATACACTTATACACACACACACACATACATACACATACAGTACATACACACATATACACACATATATGCATAAATACACACACTTATACACACACACACACATACATACACATACAGTACATACACACATATACACACATATATGCATAAACACATACATATATACACACACGTACACATATACATACACTCAGTTTTATATATTAGATACACTGTATACACACATACTACATAAAGTTACTTTGTGATTCTTCAGTGTAAATCAGATTTTGTTTTCCTGTAGTATTCGCCTCTTTGGAAACATTGTGCCCCCCCCCCCCCCCCCCCCGCGTCTCAATTACAGGGACACAATGTATCTGTATCTTCTGGTTGTTTGTTATTTAATACATTTTTGCAGCAGATTCTTTCAGTAATCCTGTATGTGGAGCCCGGAGATGGCGGGGGGCAATTAGAGTCATTAGGGGGCAGCGCCAGTGACTTGTGCTGCATTGGGGGGGCTGACGCCTCCTCGGTGGTCTCGTCCTGTTGTGTTTTCCTGGCAAAACCTGCAGCACATATTTAATTGGTCGTCAGGGGAGAGACGGCTCCGCTCACAGGGAGACGCAAAAACTACAGCGGAGAAAGTGCTGGAAGCTGCGGAGGTGATTAGCATGGAGGAGATTCACAGCGAGCCGATATTCCAGGGTCTCATCATCACCGGCCCCACACATTGACCCTTCCTGCAGCAATAAAGAATGGTGTTGGCTTCTGCGGCTCCATCCTGGGGTTCAGCAAAGGTTGTGACTCCGTCCAGCTCATAAAACGGACGCCGGCAGCCGCGTATTATTACAGCAAGGCCGCGGAGCATTGCAGGATACAGCCGGAGAGATCACTCTGCTATATATCTGCTTTACTTTCTGTAAGGAAGCTATAATATATATATATACAGTTGAAACCAGAAATTTCCATCCGCTCTCTACAAAGAGAGAGTGAAAGAGAATGCTTTAATGCATTTTTATTACTTTCTGCAAAGTCAAAAGTTTCCAAACACTAATACTGTGCCTTTAAATAATCTGGGACAGGCAATATGATGATGTCATATCTTTGGAAGCTTCTGATAGGTTTATTGGCAACATCTGAGTTAGAGACACACCTGTGGGTGTATTGTAATGCACACCTGAAACACACAGCTTCTTTGTGTAGCATCATGTTATAGTCAAAAGAAACCAGGAAGAGAATTGTGGACTTGCACGAGTCTGATTTATCCTTGGGTGCAATTTCTAGATACCTGAAGATGCTTCGTTCATCTGTACAAACAATTATTCACAAGTACACACAAGATGGGAATATCCAGCCATCATACCGCTCAGGAAGGAGACGGGTTCTGTGTACCAGAGATGAACGTGCTTTGGTCAGACATGTGCAGATCAACCCAAGAACAAAAGCAAAAGACCTTGTGAAGATGCTGGCGGAAGCTGGTAACATTGTGTCACTATCCACAGTCCTGTATCAACATGGGCTGAAAGACCACTCTGCCAGGAAGAAGCCATTACTCCAAACGAAATAGAAAAAAGCCAGATTAATGTTTGCAAATGCACACAGGAACAAAGAGCTTAATTTCTGGAGACGTCCTGGGGTCTGACGAAACTAAAATTGAACTATTTGGCCATAATGAACATCGTTACGTTTGGAGGAAAAAGGGAGATGCTTTGAAGCCTAAGAACACCGTCCCAATTGTGACACACGGGGCGGCAGCATCATGGTGTGAGGTTGTTTTGCTGCAGGAGGGACTGGTGACTTCACAATAGATGGCATCACGAGGAGAGAGGATTATGTGGCAATACTGAAGAACATCTCAAGACATCAGCAAGGAACTTACAGCTTGGGCTGAAATGGGTCTTCTAAATGGACAATGCCCAGAAGCATCTGCCAAACTGGCTACAAAGTGGCTTAAGGATAAAGTCAATGTTTTGGAGTGGCCATCACAAAACCCTGATCTCAATCCTATTGAAATATATATACATATCTATCTATATATATATCCTCTTGCAGTGAGCCCCTGTGTGTATATCTTCTTGCAGCATATATATATCCGCTATGATCTCTTGGAGGCTTTTCTCGGTATCCTGCTCATCTGCGGCTGTCGTGAGGACTCATGGCCTCATTCACTGAAAGCCGCCAGTCATCAGCACAATCAATTAAGACTGAAAAACAAGTCCCTCATGCCCCGGTCAGGAGTCCGCAGCGCCCCTCAGCGAGCTCTGGCAGAGGTTGTGAGCGCACTTTCCAGATCTCTGCTTGCTGTCATTGAGCGGAGTTGTGTGTTTCCCACCTCTAGTTTATATTGAGGCGTCTTTGTGATCAGATGTTCCCCCACGGACCCTCACATGGATTTGGTGCACACGTCCCCGTCACCCCATGTGCCCATTTTTCCTTCTATAAACGCCTGTTACGTAGATCTGCTGGCCCGCGTCCTCGTTTTCCCTCTGGTTCTCTGCCACGGTGTTCTACCCGCCTGAGAAATCGTTAGCAGCTGAGGCTAAGTCCTGACATGGGGCTTCTGTGGATGTGTGAGTAGACAAGCTGATTTCTGCACTAAGTCAGCTTTGGCTCGTTCTGAGCATGCTCACCACGTTGCAGCCGTTGATTGGCCACGGGTGACGTCATCGATGATGCGGGATCACATGACTGATGCACTGCTTGCTGATTGGCCGCGGGTGACGTCATCGTTGATGCTCTCGATTCCTATTGGCCAAGAGCCGATTGGCTGCTGGGCGCCTCTATCTTGTGGGAGGTGATTTATCTATAAATAACCCTGCAGCACGCTGCTCGGCGCTCAGTCGCTCTTGGTGCATGCATGGGCTAGACGCCTCATGTGTGACCTCTCATACTAGCCAGCCTACACTAGTCACAAGCCAGTGCACACCCGCTGGTCAAGCGCTACCTACCTACTACTAGTGCCCGCTCCCTCGCACCTTAGTGGAACCGGGCTTAAGGCCGCTTTACACGCTGCGACATCACTCAAGCGATGTCGTTGGGGTCACGCGTTAGCGATGTCGTTGGGGTCACGCCTTAGCGATGTCGTTGGGGTCACGCGTTAGCGATGTCGTTGGGGTCACGCGTTAGCGATGTCGTTGGGGTCACGCGTTAGCGATGTCGTTGGGGTCACGCGTTAGCGATGTCGTTGGGGTCACGCGTTAGCGATGTCGTTGGGGTCACGCGTTAGCGATGTCGTTGCGTGTGAGACGTATGAGCGATTTTGAATCGTCGCAAAAACGTTCAAAATCGTTAATCATTGAAATGCCCCCCCTATTCCCAATAAATGTTGCTGCTGCGTGTACAATGTAGTTCCTCGTTCCTGTGGCAGCAGACATCGCTACATGTGACACCGCAGGAACGAGGAACCTCACCTTACCTGCGGCTGCCCGCAATGAGGAAGGAAGGAAGTGGGCGGGATTTTCGTCCCGCTCATCTCCGCCCCTCCGCTTCTATTGGACGGATGCCGTGTTACACCGCTGTGACTCCGCACGAACCGCCCCCTTAGAAAGGAGGCGGATCGCCGGTCACAGCGACGTTGCTAGGCAGGTAAGTGCGTGTGATGGATGTTAGCGATGTTGTGCGCCACGGGCAGCGATTTGCCCATGTCGCACAAACGATGGGGGCGGGTACGCACGCTAGCGAGATCGCAGCGTGTAAAGCGGCCTTTAGGCGGGGAACTCTGTCACTGTGCTCTCAGGTGCGGCTAGCATAGAGAGATCCCTCGCTCCCTACAGTGCGGCCAGCACAAGGGATTAGGCAGGGAGCTATACATTGAGCCTAGACAGTACGGCTAGTGCTGCTCGCACCTACACCTTAGGTACATACCCTCTATGAGCTCATAGAGGTGAGCGTCAGGGATCTCCATCTTCACACTATATCTAATACTTACCTCCGTAAGGCAACAGAGGAGGTAGTTAGTGGCCTACGGTTGGGGTAACCAGCCGCACGCTTTTGTAGTTCCTGTGATTGGACAGGAACCACAGGTCCAGCTCTATTATTATTTAGGCACTTGCCATAAGTTTATTAGCATTCCTTTATTTACGTTTATGCTAATTCAGTAGTCGCTGTGAGCTAAACAGTGAGTGGCGCTGTGAGGTAACAGCACCAAGTACCGCTATCACCAGCAGCAGGTGCCTCTGCGCGGTGGACCCCGACTGCCCGATAACCTGACTCCACCTTTTATCAGGCAGTTCCGTAACAACGCTGCCTTATAATTAACGACCAGACGTCGTGTTTCCGCTGTCACCAGAACTCAGTGTGACCGGATGAATAAAACATTCGCTGGAGACGCAGCTCCAAAATACAGGGAAGGATTTATTAACAGAAAGAATCAGAGACGGAGGAGCAGCTGCCGGGGCCCAATGTGAACAGTGCCATAAAAAAGATATAAAGACGAATGGAGGAACATACCCCAATACTGGAGACAGAGAGGGGGAGAGGTGTTTCCGCTGCCGGGGGTCTGTAGTGTATTTTCCTGTGAGGCGTTTCCACTGCCGGAGGTCTGTAATGTATTTTTCTGTGAGGTGTTTCCACTGCCGGGGGTCTGTAGTATAGTTTCCTGTGAGGCGTTTCCGCTGCCGGGGGTCTGTAGTGTATTTTCCTGTGAGGCGTTTCCACTGCCGGGGGTCTGCAGTGTACTTTCCTGTGAAGCGTTTCTATTTCCGGGGGTCTGCAGTGTACTTTCCTGTGAGGCGTTTCCACTGCCGGAGGTCTGTAATGTATTTTCCTGTGAGGTGTTTCCACTGCCGGGGGTCTGTAGTATAGTTTCCTGTGAGGCGTTTCCGCTGCCGGGGGTCTGTAGTGTATTTTCCTGTGAGGCATTTCCGCTGCCGGGGGTCTGTAGTATAGTTTCCTGTGAGGCATTTCCGCTGTCGGGGGTCTGTAATGTATTTTCCTGTGAGGCGTTTCCGCTGCTGGGGGTCTGTAGTGTATTTTCCTGTGAGGCGTTTCCGCTGCTGGGGGTCTGTAGTGTATTTTCCTGTGAGGCGTTTCCACTGCCGGAGGTCTGTAGTGTATTTTCCTGTGAGGCGTTTCCACTGCCGGAGGTCTGTAGTGTATTTTCCTGTGAGGCGTTTCCACTGCCGGAGGTCTGTAATGTATTTTCCTGTGAGGCGTTTCCGCTGCCGGGGGTCTGTAGTATATTTTCCTGTGAGGCGTTTCCACTGCCGGAGGTCTGTAGTGTATTTTCCTGTGAGGCGTTTCCACTGCCGGAGGTCTGTAATGTATTTTCCTGTGAGGCGTTTCCACTGCCGGAGGTCTGTAATGTATTTTCCTGTGAGGCGTTTCCGCTGCCGGGGGTCTGTAGTATATTTTCCTGTGAGGCATTTCCGCTGCTGGGGGTCTGTTGTGTATTTTCCTGTGAGGCATTTCCGCTGCCAGGGGTCTGTAGTGTATTTTCCTGTGAGGCGTTTCCGCTGCCGGGGGTCTGTAGTGTATTTTCCTGTGAGGCGTTTCCACTGCCGGAGGTCTGTAATGTATTTTCCTGTGAGGCGTTTCCGCTGCCGGGGGTCTGTAGTATAGTTTCCTGTGAGGCATTTCCGCTGCCAGGGGTCTGTAGTGTATTTTCCTGTGAGGCATTTCCGCTGCTGGGGGTCTGTTGTGTATTTTCCTGTGAGGCATTTCCGCTGCCAGGGGTCTGTAGTGTATTTTCCTGTGAGGCATTTCCGCTGCTGGGGGTCTGTTGTGTATTTTCCTGTGAGGCATTTCCGCTGCCGGGGGTCTGTAGTGTATTTTCCTGTGAGGCATTTCCGCTGCTGGGGGTCTGTTGTGTATTTTCCTGTGAGGCGTTTCCACTGCCGGAGGTCTGTAATGTATTTTCCTGTGAGGCGTTTCCGCTGCTGGGGGTCTGTAGTGTATTTTCCTGTGAGGCATATCCTTTTCCGTCTGAAGCACAAGTGTCTCGTGCCGTTAATCTACAGATATTGACCTGTCGGATGCGTTGTTGAGTGGCGTTCGTGGGTGAGATCCCACAATACCGCGGGTCCAGAAATTGACCTGTTGGGTCCATGGCGCTAACGGGTGAGATCCCGCCATACTGCGGGTCCAGATATTGACCTGTTGGGTCCATGGCGCTCGCAGGTGAGATCCCGCCATACTGTGAGTCCAGATATTGACCTGTCGGATCCGTGGCGCTCACGGTGAGATCCCACCATACTGCGGGTCCAGATATTGACCTGTCAGATCCGTGGCGCTCGCAGGTAAGATCCCACCATACTGTGGGTCCAGATATTGACCTGTCGGATCCGTGGCGCTAACAGGTGAGATCCCGCCATACTGCGGGTCCAGATATTGACCTGTCAGATCTGTGGCGCTCACGGTGAGATCCCGCCATACTGCGGGTTAAGATATTGACCTGTTGGATCCGTGGCGCTTGTGGGTGAGATCCCACCATACCGCGGGTCCAGATATTGACCTATCGGATGCTTGGCGCTCATGGTGAGATCCCGCCATACTGCGGGTCCAGATATTGACCTGTTGGATCCGTGGCGCTCGTGGGTGAGATCCCACCATACCGCGGGTCCAGATATTGACCTGTCGGATCCATGGCGCTCACGGTGAGATCCCGCCATACTGCGGGTCCAGATATTGACCTGTCAGATCCGTGGCGCTCACGGTGAGATCCCGCCATACTGCAGGTCCAGATATTGACCTATCGGATCCATGGCGTTAGCGGGTGAGATCCCGCCAAACTGTGGGTCCAGATATTGACCTGTTGGATCCATGGCGTTAGCGGGTGAGATCCCGCCATACTGCGGGTCCAGATATTGACCTGTCGGATCTGTGGCACTCACGGTGAGATCCCACCATACTGAGGTCCTGACATATCGGACAGGTTTGTGCTCCTCGATGGATGAAAAGTTCACTTGCCGCCATACAATGACATGATACGCTGGAATACAATATTTGGCGCTCCACTCCTCGCCCCCAGAATGCGCGGCTGGGAAAGTTCACTCCTTGTCTCTCCTCATCCTCGGCCGGCTGACATTTCCCAAATAACACGGTTCCCCTTTCAGCTCCTCTCTGTGAAATGTGAATGTCTCTTCCGAGGTGCGGGGCATCGGTGGGGGAGGGGACACGCAATCTGCGCCACCAGCGACCTTTGAAAAGACCACCAAGGGGCTCATTAAAACTGAGCGGACGTTTCCCTCTGCGGAGACAGTGAGGGGCTTCGTGCGCCCTCGCGCCCCTTTTGTCTCCGTCGTTGGCACCGGGCAGTGTCCGGAGTCGGCTAGCCATGCTGGAAAGTGTCATGGCAGATCCGCGCCTGCTGCCGGGGCTCGTGGCCCCCAGAAAATATGCAAATGCCGACAGTCAGTCCACAGAAAGCAGCAGCTGCACATGGAGGACGGCGTCAGGTAATTGCTGTCAGATTTCATCCTCCACAGCTCTGACATTATTCATCTCCACCGCCGAGAACAAAGCAAAGTTCTCCATGTTCCCGACTCTCCAAAGTGCGAAAATACAGAATGATGATTGTGCACCGAGTCCTCGCAGCGCCACAATGCTGCAAATGGGGCAGCCGCTGACGGGGACTGACAGGACGCCCCCAGGATCACATCAGGGGGTGCACACACAGGATCTGCCCCCCAATTGTGTGGTGGGACCGCAGGACTTATAGGGGCCTTTCCCCCGGGCCCGCTGGACACAAGTCCCACTCTCACCCTCCTCCCTCCCACCATCTGGACCCCTCCGGCTCCGCCCACACTACACTCCTCCTGGGCCGGCCTACTGCCTGGAACTGCGCAATGATTGGACACCATCAAATTCCCAAACCTCAGCCATGTGTTTACAGCTAGATCTCCTCTCTGCGCGTCCCAGACACGGAATCCATCACTCGCGCCTCACATACGACAAGTGCGCATATATATATATATATCTATACATACGTAATATACCACCAATGGCCCCATGTCACTGATACAGCCGCACAGGGGCCCAGGAGGTCAGGGGGCCACATCCACCTCCACAGCAGGGGGACATATCACTGATACAGCCACACAGGGGCCCAGGAGGTCAGGGGGCCACATCCACCTCCACAGCAGGGGGACATATCACTGATACAGCCACACAGGAGCCCAGGAGGTCAGGGGGCCACATCCACCTCCACAGCAGGGGGGACATATCACTGATACAGCCACACAGGGGCCCAGGAGGTCAGGGGGCCACATCCACCTCCACAGCAGGGGGATTGTGCATTATGAGGAGCTCAGGGGCTGCGGAGGGCCATGTACAGACCTGCTCAGGGGGTCTCCTGTCTGTGTCCCCCACTTGTCCACTGCACCAGAGAGGCTCACAGCTCCAGTCCCTGCCCCCGTTGTCCAGCGCTGCTCGGTGTCCTGGGTTGCTGAGCGCAGATCGATGGTCCACAGTGAGGGGAGCGATGCAGAATGACATTTCATTTCGGTCCTGTCACATGGAGCTCCCGCCGCCGCCGTCCTCCTGTCACTTCTGCTTTACGCCTTCCCTGGAGTCCCGGTACTTGTAGGATGGAGCTGCTGTACGGGCATCGATAGCGACATTCTGCCCCTGTACAACCACAAAGACACGACGTCTTCCTGCTCTAAGCTATCATTTCTCATTAACATTTTATTTATGCTTAATTCTTCAATTAGAGGATCTCTGCTTCATGTCAGTAAATAGAAATATTCTTGTTGATATTTAAAAGCTGAAAACTAGTCCTGCCCTGATCTTGTTTTATTAAAGAGCCCCCACTGAACTAGCAGAATAGTGAGTGCAGCTCTGAAGTATAATACAGGAGGTAACTCAGGATCAGTAATGTAATGTATGTACACAGTGACTGCACCAGCAGAATAGTGAGTGCAGCTCTGGAGTATAATACAGGAGGTAACTCAGGATCAGTAATGTAATGTATGTACACAGTGACTGCACCAGCAGAATAGGGAGTGCAGCTCTGGAGTATAATTGCCTTCAGACCCTTTCTCTTGGGATCGGTGGTGGTCTCAGTAGTCAATATGGCCACTGGTAAATGGCGCCTGCCTCTGTCACTATCCGTGGCCTGCCGCAGATTGCCCTCAGACCCCTTCTCTTGGGATCGGTGGTGGTCCCAGTAGTCGGTATGGCCACTGGTAGATGGCGCCGCCTCTGTCACTGCCCGTGGCCTGCCGCAGATGTCCTCAGACCCCTTCTCTTGGGATCGGTGGTGGTCCCAGTAGTTGGTATGGCCACTGTTAGATGGCGCCCGTTTCTGTCACTGCCCATGGTTTGCCGCAGATGTCCTCAGCCCCCTTCTCTTGGGATCGGTGGTGGTCCCAGTAGTCGGTATGGCCACTGGTAGATGGCGCCTGCCTCTTTCACTGCCCGTGGCCTGCCACAGATGTCCTCAGACCCCTTCTCTTGGGATCGGTGGTGGTCCCAGTAGTCGGTATGGCCACTGGTAGATGGCGCCTGCCTCTGTCACTGCCCGTGGCCTGCCGCAGATGTCCTCAGACCCCTTATCTTGGGATCGGTGGTGGTCCCAGTAGTCGGTATGGCCACTGGTAGATGGCGCCTGCCTCTGTCACTGCCCGTGGCCTGCCGCAGATGTCCTCAGACCCCTTATCTTGGGATCGGTGGTGGTCTCAGTAGTCGGTATGGCCACTGGTAAATGGCGCCTGCCTCTGTCACTATCCGTGGCCTGCCGCAGATTGCCCTCAGACCCCTTCTCTTGGGATTGGTGGTGGTCCCAGTAGTTGGTATGGCCACTGTTAGATGGCGCCCGTTCTGTCACTATCCGTGGCCTGCCGCAGATGTCCTCAGACCCCTTCTCTTGGGATCGGTGGTGGTCCCAGTAGTTGGTATGGCCACTGTTAGATGGCGCCCGTTTCTGTCACTGCCCATGGTTTGCCGCAGATGTCCTCAGACCCCTTCTCTTGGGATTGGTGGTGGTCCCAGTAGTCGGTATGGCCACTGGTAGATGGCGCCTGCCTCTTTCACTGCCCGTGGCCTGCCGCAGATGTCCTCAGACCCCTTCTCTTGGGATCGGTGGTGGTCCCAGTAGTCGGTATGGCCACTGGTAGATGGCGCCTTCCTCTGTCACTGCCCGTGGCCTGCCGCAGATGTCCTCAGACCCCTTATCTTGGGATCGGTGGTGGTCCCAGTAGTCTGTATGGCCACTGGTAGATGGCGCCTGCCTCTGTCACTGCCCGTGGCCTGCCGCAGATGTCCTCAGACCCCTTATCTTGGGATCGGTGGTGGTCCCAGTAGTCGGTATGGCCACTGGTAGATGGCGCCTGCCTCTGTCACTGCCCGTGGCCTGCCGCAGATGTCCTCAGACCCCTTCTCTTGGGATCGGTGGTGGTCCCAGTACTCGGTATGGCCACTGGTAGATGGCGCCTGCCTCTGTCACTGCCCGTGGTTTGCCGCAGATGTCCTCAGACCCCTTCTCTTGGGATCGGTGGTGGTCCCAGTAGTCAGTATGGCCACTGGTAGATTTCGCCCGCCTCCGTCACTGCTCGTGGCCTGCCGCAGATGTCCTCAGCCCCCTTCTCTTGGGATTGGTGGTGATTCCAGTAGTCGGTATGGCCACTGGTAGATTGCGCCCGCCTCTGTCATTGCCTGTGGCCTGCCGCAGATTGCTCTCAGACCCCTTCTCTTGGGATCGGTGGTGGTCTCAGTAGTCAATATGGCCACTGGTAAATGGCGCCTGCCTCTGTCACTATCCGTGGCCTGCCGCAGATTGCTCTCAGACCCCTTCTCTTGGGATCGGTGCTGGTCCCAGTAGTCGGTATGGCCACTGTTAGATTGCGCCCGCCTCCGTCACTGCCCGTGGCCTGCCGCAGATGTCCTCAGCCCCCTTCTCTTGGGATCGCTGGTGGTCCCAGTAGTTGGTATGGCCACTGGTAGATGGCGCCCGTCTCCTCGGCTGCCGGCGCACGGCTGGCAGTGCAGGAGTTAACAGTACATGGCTTCTTGTGCGGTATTTTCGGAGCAGATGTTCCTTCGTTCTTACAAAGCTCTAATTGAAATTAAAATGCGTCGATTTAACTGATGCGACGTCTGCGGCTGTAATTGGCAGATAATAGCTGCGCCAATCCCAGACAAATCAATAGGAAGAAAGGACTGAGCGCGATGTAATGTATGTGAGATCCGGGCCGGACGCCCGAGGCCATCACACGTCTGCGGCACCAGGGTCCACACTGAGAAGAGGCCGCTGCAGATCTTGGTTGGATAGATCTGGTTGGATGGAGATTGTAGCTGCACACAGTACACTGCCATTGATCGCCATCAGTGAGGAGCGCGAGTGATCAGATACGCGGTATTTGCAGGGGTGTTTTGTACAGTCGGGGGTCTCTCCGTATGAACATGTTTGGTGCTGCCGGGTACGGTCAGTGACACCAGAACCGGACCACAGAGCTGACGATCTATCCCATCAGATCTGTTGGGATCTGACACCTCCTCCCGTTTTACCAGACACCATACATTTAGTGCTCAGTACCTGGCATTGCAGCACAGAACCACGTGGCAGATTGGACTGAGCTGTGATCCCCGTCACTGCTATCCATACCGCATGGTGTCGGCCGCCCCCCGTCAGCTTTTGCCCGTGGATAGACCCCAATGATTTTCATGGCTTGTCTTGAGTAGTAGAGTCTTGTTGTCCTGGAGAGCCCCTTTAAGAAAGTCTGGCGATGGCGGGATCTTCAGGCGTTTTATAACAATATTCTATTTCATTATATTGTAACAATAAAGTAACAATCCTCCTCTCTGCTGAACGCCGTTCACATTACCAGATCTGTGCTGCAAACGCGATTATCAGGCAAAGTAATGGCTGCACTGAGCACGCCGATATAGCACGGGCGTGTGATATGGTGCACTCAATGTAGGCTGGGCGTGTGATATGGGTGCGCTCATTGTAGGCTGGGCGTGTGATATGGTGCACTCATTGTAGGCTGGGCGTGTGATATGGGTGCGCTCATTGTAGGCTGGGCGTGTGATATGGGTGCACTCATTGTAGGCTGGGCGTGTGATATGGTGCACTCATTGTAGGCTGGGCGTGTGATATGGTGCACTCAATGTAGGCTGGGTGTGTGATATGGGCGCGCTCATTGTAGGCTGGGCATGTGATATGGTGCACTCAATGTAGGCTGGGCGTGTGATATGGGTGCACTCATTGTAGGCTGGGTGTGTGATATGGGCGCGCTCATTGTAGGCTGGGCGTGTGATATGGGCGCGCTCATTGTAGGCTGGGCGTGTGATATGGTGCACTCAATGTAGGCTGGGCATGTGATATGGTGCACTCAATGTAGGCTGGGCGTGTGATATGGTGCACTCAATGTAGGCTGGGCGTGTGATATGGGTGCACTCATTGTAGGCTGGGTGTGTGATATGGTGCACTCAATGTAGGCTGGGCGTGTGATATGGGTGCGCTCATTGTAGGCTGGGCGTGTGATATGGTGCACTCATTGTAGGCTGGGTGTGTGATATGGGTGCACTCATTGTAGGCTGGGTGTGTGATATGGTGCACTCAATGTAGGCTGGGCATGTGATATGGTGCACTCAATGTAGGCTGGGCATGTGATATGGTGCACTCAATGTAGGCTGGGCGTGTGATATGGTGCACTCAATGTAGGCTGGGCTTGTGATATGGGTGCGCTCATTGTAGGCTGGGCTTGTGATATGGGTGCGCTCATTGTAGGCTGGGCGTGTGATATGGGTGCACTCATTGTAGGCTGGGCATGTGATATGGGTGCGCTCATTGTAGGCTGGGCATGTGATATGGGCGCGCTCATTGTAGGCTGGGCATGTGATATGGGTGCGCTCATTGTAGGCTGGGCGTGTGATATGGGTGCGCTCATTGTAGGCTGGGTGTGTGATATGTGTGCACTCATTGTAGGCTGGGCGTGTGATATGGGTGCGCTCATTGTAGGCTGGGCGTGTGATATTGGTGCACTCATTGTAGGCTGGGCATGTGATATGGGCGCGCTCATTGTAGGCTGGGCGTGTGATATGGGTGCGCTCATTGTAGGCTGGGCGTGTGATATGGGCGCGCTCATTGTAGGCTGGGCGTGTAATATGGGTGCGCTCATTGTAGGCTGGGCGTGTGATATGGGCGCGCTCATTGTAGGCTGGGCATGTGATATGGGTGCGCTCATTGTAGGCTGGGCATGTGATATGGGTGCGCTCATTGTAGGCTGGGCATGTGATATGGGTGCGCTCATTGTAGGCTGGGCGTGTGATATGGGTGCACTCATTGTAGGCTGGGCATGTGATATGGGTGCGCTCATTGTAGGCTGGGCATGTGATATGGGTGCACTCATTGTAGGCTGGGCATGTGATATGGGTGCGCTCATTGTAGGCTGGGCGTGTGATATGGGCGCGCTCATTGTAGGCTGGACGTGTGATATGGGTGCGCTCATTGTAGGCTGGGCGTGTGATATGGGCACGCTCATTGTAGGCTGGGCTTGTGATATGGGTGCGCTCATTGTAGGCTGGGCTTGTGATATGGGTGCGCTCATTGTAGGCTGGGCGTGTGATATGGGTGCACTCATTGTAGGCTGGGCATGTGATATGGGTGCGCTCATTGTAGGCTGGGCGTGTGATATTGGTGCACTCATTGTAGGCTGGGCATGTGATATGGGTGCGCTCATTGTAGGCTGGGCGTGTGATATGGGCGCGCTCATTGTAGGCTGGGCGTGTGATATGGGCGCGCTTATTGTAGGCTGGGTGTGTGATATGGGTGCGCTCATTGTAGGCTGGGTGTGCTCATCATATCACGGGTGTGTTATATGGGTGCGCTCTTTTTAGGCTGGGCGTCTGATATGGGCACACTCATTGTAGGGCAGGGATATGATATGGGTGCGCTCATCGTATCGTGGGTGTGTGATATGGGTGCGCTCATTGTAGGGCAGGGGTGTGATATGGGTGCGCTCATCGCATTGCAGGGAGTGATACGGGTATGCTCTTTTTAGGCTGGGCGTGGGATATGGGTGCGCTCATTGCATCGCGGAGCGTGTTATATGGGTGTGCTCTTTTTAGGCTGGGTGTGTGATATGGTTGCGCTCATTGCATCGCGGGCGTGTGATAACGGGAGCTGCATGCATCATTTTCTATCTAAATCTCCTCCCTGCCGTCATTGATCCTCTCAGACACTCAGGGGTCAATTAAACTCCTATTATGAAATATTCCTCTCATTTGCAGCATTGCCCATAAATAAGCCTGTAACAATGCAGCGCAGGCTCCTATAGAGCGGCACAACCCGGCATCCATCAATGTATCAATAACAAAGTCATTATATCATCAGCCTCGTTAACAAACGAGACAATTGTACTTTACAAAGCGGACGACTCCGGAGAGCGCAGCGCACATATTCCTGAATGTCACCGAAAATGGGACTGTGAAGGGACGGGCGTTCAGCAGAGCTGTAATCTCTGTCCATAACCATTAATTCAGCCGAGTCCATAAAGATTTCACTTAATATCAGTGACATGAGGAGACGGGAGATGAAGTGACGGCAATCTCCAGAGCTGCGCTCCCCAGCCACGCCGAATGCTGCACCACTACAACTCCCAGAGGATTCTCACTGGCTTGTACGGTCAGGGCATGCTGAGAGTTGTAGTCCTCCATCCATTATCCGGACTGTAGCGTCTTCGCTGTCCATTATCCGGGCTGCAGCGTCTCCGCCGTCCATTATCCTGGTTGCAGCGTCTCCGCCGTCCATTATCCAGGCTGCAGCGTCTCCGCCGTCCATTATCCGGGCTGCAGCGTCTCCGCCGTCCATTATCCGGGCTGCAGCGTCTCCGTCGTCCATTATCCGGGCTGCAGCGTCTCCGCCGTCCATTAGCCGGGCTGCAGCGTCTCCGCCGTCCATTATCCGGGCTGCAGCGTCTCCGCCGTCCATTATCCGGGCTGCAGCTTCTCCGCCGTCCATTAGCCGGGCTGCAGCGTCTCTGCCGTCCATTATCCGGGCTGCAGCGTCTCCGCCGTCCATTATCCGAGCTGCAGCGTCTCCGCCGTCCATTATTCGGGCTGAAGCGTCTCCGCCGTCCATTATCCGGGCTGCAGCGTCTCCGCCGTCCATTTTCCGGGCTGCAGCGTCTCCGCCGTCCATTATCCGGGCTGCAGCGTCTCCGCCGTCCATTATCCGGGCTGCAGCGTCTCCGCCGTCCATTATCCGGGCTGCAGCGTCTCCGCCGTCCATTATCCGGGCTACAGCGTCTCCGCCGTCTTCTTCAGACGAGCTGGAGTCCGGTCATGTTTCAGCTTTAGTGAGCAAGAAAGGAAGACAACGAAAAAGAAAACATGTTATAAGGAAAAGGAATAATCATCTTGTGGGTTTAAGGCCGCGACCCGAGCACGTCTGCTCCGCACTGATAGTCCGCAACCCCTCTGGAGACTTTCAGAGATCAAAGCCGTCCGTGTTCCTAAGGCGACAAGGAGCGGCCATGTTCCGGCAGCTGCTCATTTACAGAAGGCGGAATTATCTGTCCTTCAGGGACCTGTTCACATTGATCAGGCAGAGATTACAGCTCTGTACACTCAGGCCAGGCAGTGTCCTGTCCAGATAGCCGGAGCTGAATGCATGAAGTGAGGACAGGCGCCATATTCATGTCATTAATGATCAGCGGCGCTCTGCTGCCATGAGCAAAGTGCCGGGGTCCAGAAATGTCCCCCCTAAGGGGCTGTACATGAGGAGGTATGGCCCCTGTGCAAGGACAGTATGTGGCCCCTGTGCAAGGACAGTATATGGGCCCCTGTGCAAGGACAGTATATGGGCCCCTGTACAAGGACAGTATATGGGCCCCTGTACAAGGACAGTATATGGGCCCCTGTGCAAGGACAATATATGGCCCCTGTGCAAGGACAATATATGGCCCCTGTGCAAGGACAATATATGGCCCCTGTGCAAGGACAATATATGGCCCCTGTACAAGGACAGTATATGGGCCCTGTGCAAGGACAGTATATGGCCCCTGTACAAGGACAATATATGGCCCCTGTGCAAGGACAATATATGGCCCCTGTACAAGGACAGTATATGGGCCCTGTGCAAGGACAGTATATGGCCCCTGTACAAGGACAGTATATGGGCCCCTGTACAAGGACAGTATATGGGCCTCTGTGCAAGGACAGTATATGGGCCTCTGTGCAAGGACAATATATGGCCCCTGTGCAAGGACAATATATGGCCCCTGTGCAAGGACAGTATATGGGCCCCTGTACAAGGACAGTATATGGGCCCCTGTACAAGGACAGTATATGGGCCCCTGTGCAAGGACAATATATGGCCCCTGTGCAAGGACAGTATATGGCCCCTGTACAAGGACAGTATATGGGCCCCTGTGCAAGGACAATATATGGCCCCTGTGCAAGGACAATATATGGCCCCTGTGCAAGGACAGTATATGGGCCCCTGTACAAGGACAGTATATGGGCCCCTGTGCAAGGACAATATATGGCCCCTGTGCAAGAACAATATATGGCCCTTGTGCAAGGACAGCATATGGCCCCTGTACAAGGACAATATATGGGCCCCTGTGCAAGGACAATATATGGGCCCCTGTGCAAGGACACTATATAGCCCCTGTGCAAGAACAGTATATGGCCCCTGTGCAAGGACAGTATATGGGCCCCTGTGGTGCAAGGACAGTATATGGGCCTCTGTGCAAGGACAATATATGGGCCCCTGTGCAAGGACACTATATAGCCCCTGTGCAAGGACACTATATGGCCCCCTGTGCAAGGACAATATATGGGCCCCTGTGCAAGGACAGTATATGGCCCCCTGTGCAAGGACAGTATATGGGCCTCTGTGCAAGGACAGTATATGGGCCTCTGTGCAAGGACACTATATGGCCCCTGTGCAACGACAGTATATGGCCCCCTGTGCAAGGACAGTATATGGCCCCTGTACAAGGACAATATATGGCCCCTGTACAAGGACAATATATGGCCCCTGTGGAAGGACAGTATATGGCCCCTGTACAAGGACAGTATATGGCCCCCTGTGCAAGGACAGTATATGGCCCCTGTACAAGGACAATATATGGCCCCTGTGGAAGGACACTATATGGCCCCTGTGCAAGGACACTATATGGCCCCTGTACAAGAACAGTATATTATTATTATTTATAGAGCACCATGGAGCTGTACATGGGAAGGGGTTACATACAGAATACATACACAAGTTACAGTAGACAGACTAGTACAGAGGGAAGAGGGCCCTACCTTTGCGGGCTTACATTCTATAGGATTTTGGGGAGGAGACAGTAGGTGGGGTGTAGATTGGTTGGGCGGCTCCGCACGGTGGTGAGGCGGCAGCTCCGCACGGTGGTCGGGCGGTGGCTCCGCACGGTGGTGAGGCGGCGGCTTCGCACGGTGGTGGGGCGGCGGCTCCGCACGGTGGTCGGGCGGTGGCTCCGCATGGTGGTGAGGCGGCGGCTCCGCACGGTGGTCGGGCGGCGGCTCCGCACGGTGGTGGGGCAGCGGCTCCGCACGGTGGGGAGGCGGCAGCTCCGGTGGTGGTGAAGCAGTGAGGTCATTGTAGATTATAGGCATTTCTGAATAGATGGGTTTTCAGGTTCCGTTTGAAGCTTGCGAGTGTATCAGATAGTCTGACGTGTTGAGGCAGCGAGTTCCAGGAGACTGGGGATGTTCGGGAGAAGTCTTGGAGTCGGTTGCGTGAGGAGTGAATGAGAGAGAAGGAGATCTTGGGAGGACCGGAGGTGACGTGTTGGAGTGTAGTGGGAGATTGGTTCGGAGATATACGGAGGAGACAGATTATGGACGGCTTTGTAGGTCAGTGTTAGTAGTTTGAATTGGATACGGTGGAAGATTGGAAGCCAGTGGAGGGACATGCAGAGAGGAGAAGCGGGGTGGTATTGAGGAGAGAGGTGGATCATTCGGGCAGCAGAATTAAGGATGGACTTGAGAGGGGCGAGCGTGTAAGCAGGGAGACCACAGAGGAGGATGTTACTGTAGTCAAAGCGGGAGATTATGAGGGCATGCATTAGCATTTTTGTAGATTGCGAGTTGAGGAAAGGACGGATTGTGGAAATATTTTGAGTTGAAGACGACAGGAGGTGGTGAGGGATTGGATGTGTGGTATGAAGGACAAGGCAGAGTCAGAGGTCACTCCGAGGCAGCGAACTTTGTGTGCTGGGGAGAGCGTGATGTTATTTATTGTAATAGATAGATCAGGTGGAGAGTGTAGGGGAGACGGAGGAAAGATGATCAGTTCAGTTTTGGCCACATTGAGCTTTAGGAAGCGAGAGGAGAAGAAGGAGGATATAGCAGATAGGCACTCTGGGATTCTGGACAGCAGAGATGTGACATCTGGACCAGAGAGGTAGATCTGAGTGTCATCGGCATATAGGTGGTACTGGAAGCCATGGGACTTTATGAGTTGTCCCAGGCCAAATGTGTAGATAGAAAAGAGTAAGGGTCCCAGGACAGAGCCTTGAGGGACGCCAACAGAGAGAGGACAGGATGAAGAGGTTGTGTGGGAGTGGGAGACACTAAAAGTGCGGTTGGAGAGGTATGAAGAGATCCAAGAGAGGGCGAGATCTCTGACACCAAGGGAAGAGAGGATCTGTAGTAGCAGGGAGTGGTCAACAGTGTCAAAGGCTGAGGACAGGTCTAGAAGTAGGAGTACAGAGAAGTGCTTGTTGGCTTTGGCAGTAAGTCATTCGTGATTTTAGTCAGGGCAGTTTCAGTGGAATGATGAGGAGATAATCCGGACTGTAGGTTGTCAGAGAGAGTTAGAGGAGAGGTGGGAGGAAAGTTCAGCATGGCCGTGCTGTTCCAGGAGTTGTGAGGTGAACGGGAGTATATGGCAAGGACAGCAGTCTGGCAGCCGCTGTGTGGACGCAGGAGGCATCGGTCACGTGCCCACATCTGTGCCCTACTATGGCCACGTACAGGTGCGGACCCTCGGCCTCCCCGGCTGTGAATCTGCGGTAAGTTTCTGCAGACTTTCTGACCTACTTGTCGGCGTGTTCTGTAATTCCCTGGACCTGCTTCTCTCCAGACCCGGCCTTATCTTCTCCGCGCTCGCTCAGACCCTCAGGTGCACTAAAGATTAACAAGGTTTAGTAAACCTCGTCATGAATAAAACACTCCGGCCTCGTCCTCCGGGATCGGCCGCGCAGGTGATGTGCATCTGGAGTTCAGCTCTTGCTGCGGCTGATTATAGGGAATCTTTGTTGTTGCGGCGGTCGGGGCCCGGGGCGGTGGAATTAGCCGGTAAGATCTCGGTGACAGGAGCTAATTATTGCTGTATTCTGCTGTTATTCCATCATGTGTCTTGGCAGCGTCAGCGCGGGAATATTGCCAGGATTGTCAGCAGCATATGGCCGCGCTGTCTGTATACGGGTCACTGCGACTGGCACAATCTGGCCGACAAAGGGCAGACCGGGGCTGTAGCCTCCCGCCGCCGCACGTGTCTGCACCCTGTAGACGGGAAAGGTCTAATTACGCATTGTAATCGCGCTATTAATTAATCCAGTCCCTGCCGAGAATATTCCGGATTGATTTTTTAATCCAGTCACATCCAGAGCTGCGCTCACTTATCAGTAACAGAAATTGTGATGAGGAAAGTGGCGACATTTCTCAGAGCAGATCATGTGGGCGCGGATCAGTGACCGCCCTATGGGAGTGCTCAGATCCAGACCCTGCAGATCAGTGACCGCCCCATGGGAGTGCTCAGATCCAGACCCTGCGGATCAGTGACCGCCCTATGGGAGTGCTCAGATCCAGACCCTGCAGATCAGTGACCGCCCTATGGGAGTGCTCAGATCCAGACCCTGCGGATCAGTGACCGCCCTATGGGAGTGCTCAGATCCAGACCCTGCGGATCAGTGACCGCCCCATGGGAGTGCTCAGATCCAGACCCTGCAGATCAGTGACCGCCCCATGGGAGTGCTCAGATCCAGACCCTGCGGATCAGTGACCGCCCTATGGGAATGATCAGATCCAGACCCTGCGAATCAGTGACCGCCCTATGGGAGTGCTCAGATCCAGACCCTGCGGATCAGTGACCGCCCTATGGGAGTGCTCAGATCCAGACCCTGCGGATCAGTGACCGCCCTATGGGAGTGCTCAGATCCAGACCCTGCGGATCAGTGACCGCCCTATGGGAGTGCTCAGATCCAGACCCTGCGGATCAGTGACCGCCCTATGGGAATGATCAGATCCAGACCCTGCGGATCAGTGACCGCCCTATGAGAATGGTCAGATCTACACCCTGCGGATCAGTGACCGCCCTATGGGAATGATCAGATCCAGACCCTGTGGATCAGTGACCGCCCTATGGGAATGATCAGATCCAGACCCTGCGGATCAGTGACCGCCCTATGGGAGTGCTCAGATCTAGACCCTGCAGATCAGTGACCGCCCTATGGGAATGGTCAGATCCAGACCCTGCAGATCAGTGACCGCCCTATGGGAATGGTCAGATCCAGACCCTGCAGATCAGTGACCGCCCTATGGGAATGGTCAGATCTAGACCCTGCAGATCAATGACTGCCCTATGGGAATGGTCAGATCTAGACCCTGCGGATCAGTGATCGCCCAATGGAAATGATCAGATCTAGACCCTGCGTATCAGTGACCGCCCTATGGGAATGGTCAGATCCAGACCCTGCGGATCAGTGACCGCCCTATGGGAGTGCTCAGATCCATACCCTGCAGATCAGTGACCGCCCTATGGGAATGGTCAGATCCAGACCCTGCAGATCAGTGACCGCCCTATGGGAATGGTCATATCTAGACCCTGCGGATCAATGACCGCCTTATGGGAATGGTCAGATCCAGGCCCTGCGGATCAGTGACCGCCCTATGGGAATGGTCAGATCTAGACCCTGCGGATCAATAACTGCCCTATGGGAATGGTCAGATCTAGACCCTGCGGATCAGTGATCGCCCAATGGAAATGATCAGATCTAGACCCTGCGTATCAGTGACCGCCCTATGGGAATGGTCAGATCCAGACCCTGCGGATCAGTGACCGCCCTATGGGAATGGTCAGATCCAGACCCTGTGGATCAGTGACCGCCCTATGGGAGTGATCAGATCCAGACCCTGCAAGTCAGTGTGCAAGGACAGCAGTCGCCCTATGGGAATGGTCAGATCCAGACCCTGCGGATCAGTGACCGCCCTATGGGAATAGTCAGATCCAGACCAGGGGAATCAATGGCCGCCCTATGGGAATAGTCAGATCCAGACCAGGGGAATCAATGGCCGCCCTATGGGAATGGTCAGATCTACACCCTGTGGATCAATGACTGCCCTATGGCAATGGTCAGATCTAGACCGTGCGGATCAATGACCGCTCCATGGGAATGATCAGATTCAGAGCCTGTGGATCAGTGATGGCCCTATGGAAATGATCACATCTAGACCCTGTGGATCAGTGATCGCCCTATGGGAATGGTCAGATTCAGAGCCTGCGGATCAGTGACTGCCCTGTCCAGAATCTGCAGAGTGAAGTGCGCATTAATCGAGCCAGCTCCGAAACAAAATGCAGTATGCAAATTGTAGAAATGTTCAAGGATGAAAGTAGGTAACAAAAGTGTTACTCCAGGGAATATTGCAGGACATTTCTGGAATAGCAGCTCCTCGGGGGCGGGACAAGGGGGGTGCCTTGTCCCACCTTCTATATGAACTCATTGTACAGTGCCTTGTTCGGATACATTTCATATGAAGGTCTCCCTTGTGTTTCCGCTGTGCACTCGCCATCTCCCCCTGTACAGTGGTATCTCCCAGCTCAGACGCACAGAGTCATCACTCAATTAAACAGTCATTTGTAAGGTTTCCTGATATTATCGATTTGACAAATGTTTTACGTTTTCGTCACCTTTTCCTTCATGAAGTTTTCCAGGAGGTGATAAGTGTCCTCTGGCTGTTTCCTCCACATCACGTGCCCGGTCATCTCTGCGTCCACCCCTCTTACATACCTGTTGTCTGTTATCGGGGACACTGATTAATGTGGGAGGCTTCAGGTGGGAGAGGATGATTATGAGGTCATAGGACTCGGGCCCTGAAGACACGCCCACTGGACTCTTGGAGAGACTTTGTAGGAAGCAGCAGAGTTTTGCTGTTGCTGTTCGTGGACAGGTTCTGGAATGTCTCGAGACCCCACATAGCGGTTTAGGTTGTGAGAAGTGATTGCAGGTTCCCTTTAATTCAGGAGTTGTGTCCACATAGGGAAGGTGGTAACGGTCGGGGAACGTCTGTGCACTCCGATCAGGAGCTCGAGAATTCATCAATTTAATGCACCCCCATAAAATAAAGCCGCTGCAGCCGCAGAGCCATAAACACGCAATTAATAGTCATCGGTTAATGTGTCATTGTGCATTGTGTAACGAGCAAATCTCAGGCAGTCACATGATGTGCGGCGTCCTGTAACGAGCGGCGCTGGGCCCGTAAATCCTCGTTATCACCGCAGACCGCGTGCGTTCAGACCGGCCGTTATCCCGATGTCCAGACGATGAACGCGATCCTTGTCCTGTAACGAGCAGCGCTGGGCCTGTAAATCCTCGTTATCACCGCAGACCGCGTGCGTTCAGACCGGCCGTTATCCCGATGTCCCGACGATGAACGCGGTCCTTGTCCTGTAACTTTCTAATAAACTTTCACTGTAATGTTACTAATTGAGGATATTTTCTCGCTGTAAACGAATGGACGATTTCCAGGCCGGTGTCGTGCTTCCATGTTTCGCAGTCTGGACTTGGGCTGGGGGTCTCCACAAACGAATGTCACTGTCAAATATATGAGGACGAGGTCTGGAGACCCCCAGCCAATTCCTGCACTCCAGCTGGAAACATGGATATGTGAATCCAACCTAATACGTCTCACAGCTGGGGGATTGTTACAATTGTATCCAGTCTAAATACTCCTGAGCCTGACCTTGGGGTGTAGGGTCCTCAGTCCTGATACAATGAGCCTGACCTTGGGGGGTAC
The DNA here is from genome assembly GCF_048569485.1 of Anomaloglossus baeobatrachus. Classification (NCBI taxonomy): domain Eukaryota; kingdom Metazoa; phylum Chordata; class Amphibia; order Anura; family Aromobatidae; genus Anomaloglossus; species Anomaloglossus baeobatrachus. The sequence continues at coordinate 190,513,553 of NC_134363.1, read as the reverse complement.
GATCCTCAGTCCTGATACAATGAGCCTGACCTTGGGGTGTAGGATCCTCAGTCCTGATACAATGAGCCTGACCTTAGGGTGTAGGATCCTCAGTCCTGATACAATGAGCCTGACCTTGGGGGGTACGATCCTCAGTCCTGATACAATGAGCCTGACCTTGGGGTGTACGGTCCTCAGTCCTGATACAATGAGCCTGACCTTGGGGGGTACGGTCCTCAGTCCTGATACAATGAGCCTGACCTTGGGGGGTACGATCCTCAGTCCTGATACAATGAGCCTGACCTTGGGGGGTAGGATCCTCAGTCCTGATACAATGAGCCTGACCTTGGGGTGTAGGGTCCTCAGTCCTGATACAATGAGCCTGACCTTGGGGGGTAGGATCCTCAGTCCTGATACACTGAGCCTGACCTTGGAGTGTAGGATCCTCAGTCCTGATACAATGAGCCTAACCTTGGGGTGTAGGATCCTCAGTCCTGATTCAATGAGCCTGACATTGGGGGGTAGGATCCTCAGTCCTGATACAATGAGCCTGACCTTGGGGGGTAGGATCCTCAGTCCTGATACAATGAGCCTGACCTTGGGGGGTAGGATCCTCAGTCCTGATACAATGAGCCTGACATTGGGGTGTAGGATCCTCAGTCCTGATACAATGAGCCTGACCTTGGGGGGTAGGATCCTCAGTCCTGATACACTGAGCCTGACCTTGGGGTGTAGGATCCTCAGTCCTGATACAATGAGCCTGACCTTGGGGTGTAGGATCCTCAGTCCTGATACAATGAGCCTGACCTTGGGGTGTAGGATCCTCAGTCCTGATACACTGAGCCTGACCTTGGGTGTAGGATCCTCAGTCCTGATACAATGTATCCTTGTGTTTATGGTTCGGTTATCTGCTCTGGATCCGCTGCACAAGCCATCGCGGTGATGGCGTTAGCTCAGGGTGGATTTTCGGGATCTAGAGCTAAATGTTCTCCTTTGATGGCAGCAAGCAGAGATCTTAGACGTCACATGATAGTACAATGAGGTGAGATGTCTCCCAGTCACTTAATTGCTCCTTTCTTTGTCTTTTTCAGGTTTTGGTCTGTCTCTGGGATATATGTCAAAGGACAAGTTCCGCAAGATGTCTGAAAGTAAGTCCCCGTGCTCCTCGCAGCCGCCTCGTGCTCCTCGCAGCCGCCTCGTGCTCCTCGCAGCCGCCTCGTGCTCCTCGCAGCCGCCTCGTGCTCCTTCCCCCGTCTTCTCACAGCTCTTTATAAACCGACTCAATGTCTGTTATTACAAACCAAAATTAGAGACGTTTTATCGAATGTAATTTCATGTGTTACTTTCAGCAAAACGTTTACACGAGCCTTGACTTGGCTTCCAGACAGAAGACCGACATCATCGTCATCTAGAAGTAGAAAGTGTCGAGAATCTTCTCCTAAACTTCAGATTAGTGATGAGGACACGAGGAAGGCACAAAAGTGATTTATATTGAGCCGATTCCCGCAGGGCCTCTGGCCCTATGACAACACTTACTGAGTGCTGCTCTGAAGATATAGCCTTGTAAAACACCAGCCACAAAACTGAGCACAGATATACACTGGCATGCAAAAGTCTGTGCACCCCTGGTCAAAAATCCTGTGATTGTGAACAGGTAAGCTGAAAATGGAATGATCTCTAAAAGGCAGAAAGTTACAGATGACACATTGCCTTTGTATTTTAGGCAAAGACAGTATATACACACACACACACACACACACACACACACACACACACACACACACACACATACAGTTAGGTCCAGAAATCTTTGGACAGTGACAATTTTGGCGAGTTGGGCTCTGCATGCCACCACATTGGATTTGAAATGAAACCTCTACAACAGAATTCAAGTGCAGATTGTAACGTTTAATTTGAAGGTTTGAACAGAAATATCTGATAGAAATTGTAGGAATTGTCACATTTCTTTACAAACACTCCACATTTTAGGAGGTCAAAAGTAATTGGACAAATAAACCAAACCCAAACAAAATATTTTTATTTTCAATATTTTGTTGCGAATCCTTTGGAGGCAATCACTGCCTTAAGTCTGGAACCCATGGACATCACCAAACGCTGGGTTTCCTCCTTCTTAATGCTTTGCCAGGCCTTTACAGCCGCAGCCTTCAGGTCTTGCTTGTTTGTGGGTCTTTCCATCTTAAGTCTGGATTTGAGCAAGTGAAATGCATGCTCAATTGGGTTAAGATCTGGTGATTGACTTGGCCATTGCAGAATGTTCCACTTTTTTGCACTCATGAACTCCTGGGTAGCTTTGGCTGTATGCTTGGGGTCATTGTCCATCTGTACTATGAAGCACCATCCGATCAACTTTGCGGCATTTGGCTGAATCTGGGCTGAAAGTATATCCCGGTACACTTCAGAATTCATCCGGCTACTCTTGTCTGCTGTTATGTCATCAATAAACACAAGTGACCCAGTGCCATTGAAAGCCATGCATGCCCATGCCATCACGTTGCCTCCACCATGTTTTACAGAGGGTGTGGTGTGCCTTGGATCATGTGCCGTTCCCTTTCTTCTCCAGTCTTTTTTCTTCCCATCATTCTGGTACAGGTTGATCTTTGTCTCATCTGTCCATAGAATACTTTTCCAGAACTGAGCTGGCTTCATGAGGTATTTTTCAGCAAATGTAACTCTGGCCTGTCTATTTTTGGAATTGATGAATGGTTTGCATCTAGATGTGAACCCTTTGTATTTACTTTCATGGAGTCTTCTCTTTACTGGTGACTTAGAGACAGATACACCTACTTCACTGAGAGTGTTCTGGACTTCAGTTGATGTTGTGAACGGGTTCTTCTTCACCAAAGAAAGTATGCGGCGATCATCCACCACTGTTGTCATCCGTGGACGCCCAGGCCTTTTTGAGTTCCCAAGCTCACCAGTCAATTCCTTTTTTCTCAGAATGTACCCGACTGTTGATTTTGCTACTCCAAGCATGTCTGCTATCTCTCTGATGGATTTTTTCTTTTTTTTCAGCCTCAGGATGTTCTGCTTCACCTCAATTGAGAGTTCCTTAGACCGCATGTTGTCTGGTCACAGCAACAGCTTCCAAATGCAAACCACACACCTGTAATCAACCCCAGACCTTTTAACTACTTCATTGATTACAGGTTAACGAGGGAGACGCCTTCAGAGTTAATTGCAGCCCTTAGAGCCCCTTGTCCAATTACTTTTGGTCCCTTGAAAAAGAGGAGGCTATGCATTACAGAGCTATGATTCCTAAACCCTTTCTCCGATTTGGATGTGAAAACTCTCATATTGCAGCTGGGAGTGTGCACTTTCAGCCCATATTATATATAGAATTGTATTTCTGAACATGTTTTTGTAAACAGCTAAAATAACAAAACTTGTGTCACTGTCCAAATATTTCTGGACCTAACTGTACACCCTGTATATGTTGCATTCATTTTTACATTTTTAAATGAAGAAAAAAGAAAGATGGATCTATGTTTGCAAAACTTTGAACACCCTGCATGGTTACAGAGGACACATTTCCTTTGTATTTTAGCGGGGAATAAAAAATATTTTCATCTTTTACATTTTAGCATTAACAAAAAAGGAAAGTTAGGGCACCCTGCATGGTTAGTAGCGCCCTGTTTGGCAAGTATCACAGCTTGTAAACGTGTAGCAGCCAAAAGTCTTTCAATTCTTATTTGAGGCATTTTCATCCAGTCTTCCTTGAAGACATCTTCCAGTTCTGTGAGATTCCTGGCTCGTCTTCCAGTTCTGTGAGATTCCTGGCTCGTCTTCCAGTTCTGTGAGATTCCTGGCTCGTCTTCCAGTTCTGTGAGATTCCTAGCTTGTATTGCATGCACTGCTCTTCCTTGGAGACGTTTTCCATTTCTGTGAGATTCCTGGCTTATCTTGCATGCACTGTTTTTCCTTGGAGACGTCTTCCAGTTCTGTGGGATTCCTGGCTCGTCTTGCATGCACTGCTCTTCCTTGGAGACGTTTTCCATTTCTGTGAGATTCCTGGCTTATCTTGCATACACTGCTTTTCCTTGGAGACGTCTTCCAGTTCTGTGGGATTCCTGGCTCGTCTTGCATGCACTGCTCTTCCTTGGAGACATCTTCCAGTTCTGTGAGATTCCCGGCTCGTCTTGCATGCACTGCTCTTCCTTGGAGACGTCTTCCAGTTCTGTGAGATTCCTGGCTCGTCTTGCATGCACTGCTCTTCCTTGGAGACGTCTTCCAGTTCTGTGAGATTCCTGGCTCGTCTTGCATGCACTGCTCTTCCTTGGAGGCGTCTTCCAGTTCTATGAGTTTCTTGGCTTGTCTTGCATGTACTGCTCTTCCTTGGAGACGTCTTCCAGTTGAGAGATTCCTGGCTCGTCTTGCATGCATTGCTCTTCCTTGGAGACGTCTTCCAGTTCTGTCAGATTCCTGGCTTGTCTTGCATGCACTGCTCTTCCTTGGAGACGTCTTCCAGTTCTGTGAGATTCCTGGCTCGTCTTGCATGCACTGCTCTTCCTTGAAGACGTCTTCCAGTTCTGTGAGATTCCTGGCTCGTCTTGCATGCTCTGCTCTTCCTTGGAGACATCTTCCAGTTCTATGAGATTCCCGGCTCGTCTTCCAGTTCTGTGAGATTCCTGGCTCGTCTTCCAGTTCTGTCAGATTCCTGGCTTGTATTGCATGCACTGCTCTTCCTTGGAGACGTCTTCCATTTCTGTGAGATTCTTGGCTCGTCTTGCATGCACTGCTTTTCCTTGGAGGCGTCTTCCAGTTCTGTGAGATTCCTGGCTCGTCTTGCATGCATTGCTTTTCCTTGGAGACGTCTTCCAGTTCTGTGAGATTCCTGGCTCGTCTTGCATGCACTGCTCTTCCTTGGAGGCGTCTCCCAGTTCTATGAGTTTCCTGGCTCGTCTTGCATGAATTGCTCTTCCTTGGAGACGTCTTCCAGTTCTGTGAGAATCCTGGCTTGTCTTGCATGCACTGCTCTTCCTTGGAGACGTCTTCCAGTTCTGTGAGATTCCTGGCTCGTCTTCCAGTTCTGTCAGATTCCTGGCTTGTATTGCATACACTGCTCTTCCTTGGAGACGTCTTCCATTTCTGTGAGATTCCAGGCTCATCTTACATGTACTGCTCTTCCTTGGAGGCGTCTTCCAGTTCTATGAGTTTCCTGGCTTGTCTTGCATGCACTGCTCTTCCTTGGGGACGTCTTCCAGTTCTGTGAGATTCCTGGCTCGTCTTCCATGCACTGCTCTTCCTTGGAGATGTCTTCCAGTTGAGAGATTCCTGGCTTGTCTTGCATGCATTGCTCTTCCTTGGAGACGTCTTCCAGTTCTGTGAGATTCCTAGCTCGTCTTGCATACACTGCTCTTCCTTGGAGACGTCTTCCATTTCTGTGAGATTCCTGGCTCATCTTGCATGTACTGCTCTTCCTTGGAGATGTCTTCCATTTCTGTGAGATTCTTGGCTCTTCTTGCATGCACTGCTCTTCCTTGGAGGCGTCTTCCAGTTCTATGAGTTTCCTGGCTTGTCTTGCATGCACTGCTCTTCCTTGGAGACGTCTTCCAGTTCTGTGATATTCCTGGCTCGTCTTCCATGCACTGCTCTTCCTTCGTGATGTCTTCCAGTTGAGAGATCCCTGGCTAGTCTTGCATGCATTGCTCTTCCTTGGAGACGTCTTCCAGTTCTGTGAGATTCCTAGCTCGTCTTGCATACACTGCTCTTCCTTGGAGACGTCTTCCATTTCTGTGAGATTCCTGGCTCGTCTTGCATGTACTGCTCTTCCTTGGAGATGTCTTCCATTTCTGTGAGATTCTTGGCTTGTCTTGCATGCACTGCTCTTCCTTGGAGGCGTCTTCCAGTTCTATGAGTTTCCTGGCTTGTCTTGCATGCACTGCTCTTCCTTGGAGACGTCTTCCAGTTCTGTGAGATTCCTGGCTCGTCTTGCATGCACTGCTCTTCCTTGAAGACGTCTTCCAGTTCTGTGAGATTCCTGGCTCGTCTTGCATGCTCTGCTCTTCCTTGGAGACGTTTTCCAGTTCTGTGAGATTCCTGGCTCGTCTTGCATGTACTGCTCTTCCTTGGAGACATCTTCCAGTTCTGTGAGATTCCTGGCTCATTTTCCAGTTCTGTGAGATTCCTGGCTCGTCTTCCAGTTCTGTCAGATTCCTGGCTTGTATTGCATGCACTGCTCTTCCTTGGAGACGTCTTCCAGTTCTGTGAGATTCCTGGCTCGTCTTGCATGCATTGCTCTTCCTTGGAGACGTCTTCCAGTTCTGTCAGATTCCTGGCTTGTCTTGCATGCACTGCTCTTCCTTGGAGATGTCTTCCAGTTCTGTGAGATTCCTGGCTCGTCTTTCATACACTGCTTTTCCTTGGAGACATCTTCCAGTTCTGTGAGATTCCTGGCTCGTCTTGCATGCACTGCTCTTCCTTGGAGGCGTCTTCCAGTTCTATGAGTTTCCTGGCTTGTCTTGCGTGCACTGCTCTTCCTTGGAGACGTCTTCCAGTTCTGTGAGATTCCTGGCTCGTCTTCCATGCACTGCTCTTCCTTTGAGATGTCTTCCAGTTGAGAGATTCCTGGCTTGTCTTGCATGCATTGCTCTTCCTTGGAGACGTCTTCCAGTTCTGTGAGATTCCTAGCTCGTCTTGCATACACTGCTCTTCCTTGGAGACGTCTTCCATTTCTGTGAGATTCCTGGCTCGTCTTGCATGTACTGCTCTTCCTTGGAGATGTCTTCCATTTCTGTGAGATTCCTGGCTTGTCTTGCATGCACTGCTCTTCCTTGGAGGCATCTTCCAGTTCTGTGAGATTCCTGGCTCGTCTTCCATGCACTGCTCTTCCTTGGAGATGTCTTCCAGTTGAGAGTTTCCTGGCTTGTCTTGCATGCTCTGCTCTTCCTTGGAGACGTCTTCCATTTCTGTGAGATTCCTGGCTCGTCTTCCATGCACTGCTCTTCCTTGGAGATGTCTTCCAGTTGAGAGATTCCTGGCTTGTCTTGCATGCATTGCTCTTCTTTGGAGACGTCTTCCAGTTCTGTGAGATTCCTGGCTCGTCTTGCATGCACTGCTCTTCCTTGGAGACATCTTCCAGTTCTGTGAGATTCCTGGCTCGTCTTCCATGCACTGCTCTTCCTTGGAGATGTCTTCCAGTTGAGAGTTTCCTGGCTTGTCTTGCATGCTCTGTTCTTCCTTGGAGACGTCTTCCAGTTCTGTTAGATTCCTGGCTCATCTTGCATTCACTGCTCTTTTGAAGAATAGCCACAGACGTCTCCAAGGAAGAGCAGTGCATGTAAGACGAGCCAGGAATCTCACAAAACTGGAAGATTTCTCCAAAGAAGAATGGAGGAAAATACCTCAAAAAAGAATTGTAAAACTCTTGGCTGCTACAAAAAGCGTTTAGAAGCTGTGATACTTCCAAAAGGGGGAATACTAGCTACTAACCATGCAGGGTGCACAAACTTATGTTTGGGCACATTTTCATTTTTGTTAATTTTAAAATGTAAAAAATTAAATACATTTTTTCCTCTAAAATACAAAGGACATGTGTCCTATTTTCCTTTCTGCCATTTACAGATCATTTCATCTTCAACGTGGTTAAATGTTCACAATAACAGTAATTTTGACCAGGGGTGCACAGACTTTTGCACGCCACTGTATACCTGACAAATCATGGGCCAAATAGAAGATGATGATTACTCAAGTATTGTGAAAGGGTTAAAAAAGAAATAATCACTTGTAGAAACAGCTGTGTCGCGCGGCCACCTCCGATAGACTGCAGGGGTGGCCGGTAACCTTGGCGACGAGCAGAAAATGGTGGTTCTATAAATCCCCCTGTCTTCAGAGCGGAGAGGATTATGAATGGTAATATGCAGCGCTGCTCCTTTTCACAAGCGCTGTAATGAGATGCGAGGACCCGCGTCTTCCTTGGCAGCGGCCGGTGATAACGCGGCGGTGGAACGTGGCGATTGCCGGGCCTGAACTCTGGGGATAATATGTGCATCTTCTCCTTTTTTTCCTGTCTGTTATTTGGGCCATAAGTTTCCCGTTAATTGCATTTGTGGCCCCTGTAAATCACGTAAAATACAATAAGCGCTCCCCAGCTGCGCCCGCTGATGGCTCACGTAATGGCGGCATTAATCATCCTCGGACATCCCGCGGCTGATCCTCCCTGACCCCGCTGTATTATTCTGATATCAGCTCTTCCACATTCGCATTGATCCTGGATTCATGAATTATTGGCGCGGCCGCCGCGCTCCTCGGGACCCGAGCATCACTTAATTTATAGACTGTAATATAGTCCGGCTCCTCTCCAAACCCGACCATGGCCCCTAATTAGCCCCAGCCTGTTAGGAGATGAGGGACGAGTGCCCTAATAAATTATCTCCAGATCCGGAGCCGCCTGTGTGCGGTGATACATTGTGATCTGGCGGAATAGTGGAAGGATCACGCTGTTGGATCTCTTCTTGCTGGACTTGTTTGACCTCCGCTCCTTTACTGGGTTTGTCCCCTATGAAAAAAAAATCATTTACCCAAAGCGATCTGTAAAAAGTGCAACAGAACTTTACCTGTGATGTTTGGCTGCAGCGGTAATGTAACATCAGCAGCGCTGCAGCCAATAACCCACATCGGCAAAGCTACTCAGCTCACTGATTGGCTGCAGAGCTGTCGACAGGATGTCACCGGATGCAGCCAATAACTGCTTGTGCCATCCACATTGGCAGAGCTACTCAGCTCAGTGATTAGCTGCAGCGCTGTCGACATGACGTCACCAGATGCAGCCAGAGACCGGCGCAGTAGTGAGCAAAGCTCCATTAGGTCGCTGAGCATTTTACCTTGGACAACCCCTTTAAGAAGCGGAGATAATATGAAGCTGAACATGAAGGCGCTTTGTTCCACCTATGATACCTGCTGCTGCATAATGAATGGATACATGAATCCGCCATCGTCGCTCCGTGGGGCTCAGTCTGTTTAATATTTCATATCAATCACATCAAAGTGAGGTCAATTATGTCCAAGAGACTGAGCCATAAATGATTGATGTCGTGATACAATGTATCAGCACTGGGCGGGGGCAGGGATACAATGTATCAGCACTGGGCGGGGGCAGGGATACAATGTATCAGCACTGGGCGGGGGCAGGGATACAATGTATCAGCACTGGGCGGGGGCAGGGATACAATGTATCAGCACTGGGCGGGGGCAGGGATACAATGTATCACCTCTAGGGGGATGCAGCAATACAATGTATCACCACAGGGCGGATGCAGGGATACAATGTATCACCACAGGGCGGATGCAACAATACAATGTATCACCACAGGGCGGATGAAGGGATACAGTGTATCACCACAGAGTGGATGCAGGGATACAGTGTATCCCTGCATCCACCCCGTGGTGATGCATACAGTGTATCCCTGCATCCACCCTGTGGTGATACATTGTATCCCTGCATCCACCCCGTGGTGATACATACATTGTATCCCTGCATCCACCCCGTGGTGATACATACAGTGTATCCCTGCATCCACCCTGTGGTGATACATTGTATCCCTGCATCCGCCAGTGATGGTGCGGAGCTCTGCAGGCAGTCGGGGGTTAAGCGCGCCTTTCCTGGGACCTTCCTCCTGTAATTTCCGTGCTTTTCCGCTCTCGTGGGTCTCTGAGTTTTCAGACGTGTGAAATTACATCAATTACAGCAAACAAGTCTCCTCGTCTTCCCTGTATCAGTCCCCACAGTTGATCCTCGGCGTCTCCAGCGCCGGATGCACCGGGGCTCGTCTTCCCTGTATCAGTCCCCACAGTTCATCCTCGGCGTCTCCAGCGCCGGATGCACCGGGGCTCGTCTTCCCTGTATCAGTCCCCACAGTTCATCCTCGGCGTCTCCAGCGCCGGATGCACCGGGGCTCGTCTTCCCTGTATCAGTCCCCACAGTTCATCCTCGGCGTCTCCAGCGCCGGATGCACCGGGGCTCGTCTTCCCTGTATCAGTCCCCACAGTTCATCCTCGGTGTCTCCAGCGCCGGATGCACCGGGGCTCGTCTTCCCTGTATCAGTCCCCACAGTTCATCCTCGGCGTCTCCAGCGCCGGATGCACCGGGGCTCGTCTTCCCTGTATCAGTCCCCACAGTTCATCCTCGGTGTCTCCAGCGCTGGATGCACCGGGGCTCGTCTTCCCTGTATCAGTCCCCACAGTTCATCCTCGGCGTCTCCAGCGCTGGATGCACCGGGGCTCGTCTTCCCTGTATCAGTCCCCACAGTTCATCCTCGGTGTCTCCAGCGCCGGATGCACCGGGGCTCGTCTTCCCTGTATCAGTCCCCACAGTTCATCCTCGGTGTCTCCAGCGCCGGATGCACCGGGGCTCGTCTTCCCTGTATCAGTCCCCACAGTTCATCCTCGGCGTCTCCAGCGCCGGATGCACCGGGGCTCGTCTTCCCTGTATCAGTCCCCACAGTTGATCCTCGGTGTCTCCAGCGCTGGATGCACCGGGGCTCGTCTTCCCTGTATCAGTCCCCACAGTTCATCCTCGGCGTCTCCAGCGCCGGATGCACCGGGGCTCGTCTTCCCTGTATCAGTCCCCACAGTTGATCCTCGGCGTCTCCAGCGCTGGATGCACCGGGGCTCGTCTTCCCTGTATCAGTCCCCACAGTTCATCCTCGGCGTCTCCAGCGCCGGATGCACCGGGGCTCGTCTTCCCTGTATCAGTCCCCACAGTTGATCCTCGGCGTCTCCAGCGCTGGATGCACCGGGGCTCGTCTTCCCTGTATCAGTCCCCACAGTTGATCCTCGGCGTCTCCAGCGCCGGATGCACCGGGGCTCGTCTTCCCTGTATCAGTCCCCACAGTTGATCCTCGGCGTCTCCAGCGCCGGATGCACCGGGGCTCGTCTTCCCTGTATCAGTCCCCACAGTTGATCCTCGGCGTCTCCAGCGCTGGATGCACCGGGGCTCGTCTTCCCTGTATCAGTCCCCACAGTTCATCCTCGGCGTCTCCAGCGCCGGATGCACCGGGGCTCGTCTTCCCTGTATCAGTCCCCACAGTTCATCCTCGGCGTCTCCAGCGCCGGATGCACCGGGGCTCGTCTTCCCTGTATCAGTCCCCACAGTTCATCCTCGGCGTCTCCAGCGCCGGATGCACCGGGGCTCGTCTTCCCTGTATCAGTCCCCACAGTTCATCCTCGGTGTCTCCAGCGCCGGATGCACCGGGGCTCGTCTTCCCTGTATCAGTCCCCACAGTTGATCCTCGGCGTCTCCAGCGCTGGATGCACCGGGGCTCGTCTTTCCTTTGGCGTCTGACAACTCCTGATTCTTCACGTCACTCATAGGGGCTCCTCGGCGCGGTCCTGGCAATCGGTGTTCAGTGCCAGTCTTTTTATATTCGGCGCGCCGCGTCCTCAAACGCTGGTTAAAAGCCTCTTTTAGTAGCCAAATTGATCCTGCGCCGGAGAGGACTCAGCGCAGGATTCTCCACCTTTTAATGGCGCAGCAGGGGATGTGTGCCGGGCGTAATGTGCTCTATAAAGCGTCTCCCGTCTGTGAACGCTGAATCTGAGAACATCTGATCGGATACATCATTACTCCTCAGCACTTAGCCGCCCCCAATCCCAGACCCTGACTGGGGGGCTACAGCGTATAACGGATACATTAAGCTCGGACACCAGAGGATGGCCATGGCGGGTCTGCTCGAGGCAGTGCAAATCTCCTCTCCGGACGCTTCCACCCGCCTCCTTGGTCATTGTCGCTGTACGGGACCCCCGAGGAGCGCCTCCTGCCTGACGAGATCCCCGAGGAGCGCCTCCTGCCTGACGAGATCCCCGAAGAGCGCCCCCTGCCTGATGAGATCCCCGAGGAGCGCCTCCTGCCTAAAGGGAACCCCGAGGAGCGCCCCCTGCCTGATGGGACCCCCCGAGGAGCGCCTCGTGCCTGACGGGACCCCCGAGGAGCGCCCCCTGCCTGACGGGACCCCCGAGGAGCACCTCCTGCCTGACGGGACCCCCGAGGAACGCCCCCTGCCTGACAGGACCCCCTGAGGAGCGCCTCCTGCCTGACGGGACCCCTGAGGAGCGCCCCCTGCCTGACGGGACCCCCGAGGAGCGCCCCCTGCCTGATGAGCCGTTACGTGCATGTTATCACAATGATGATGTCCGGCCAGGCTGGAGAATCAAACATCTAAAGATTCAGGCGGCCACAGATTACTGCTGAATTCAATGGAATGGATCCTGCAAACCCCATCACTCCAATTCCAGTATCTACCTCTGCAGAGGCCAGGACATGAGGCCAGATCATTCTACAACAAAGCTCCACATTATCTGCAGAAAAAGCAAATAATATCACAGCATTATCTGCATGTTCCTGAACCAGAGGAAGCGCACAACTTATTTATACAGTGACCACAAAAAGAGAAGGTATCTCTGTATACAGGGAGCTCCCCCTAGTGGTGGCTGCAGACAGGATCTTATCATGTATCTCTGTATACAGGGAGCTCCCCCTAGTGGTGGCTGCAGACAGGATCTTATCATGTATCTATGTATACAGGGAGCTCCCCCTAGTGGTGACTGCAGAGAGGATCTTATCATGTATCTGTATACAGGGAGCTCCCCCTAGTGGTGGCTGCAGACAGGCTCTTATCATGTATCTCTGTATACAGGGAGCTCCCCCTAGTGGTGGCTGCAGACAGGATCTTATCATGTATCTCTGTATACAGGGAGCTCCCCCTAGTGGTGACTGCAGACAGAATCTTATCATGTATCTCTGTATACAGGGAGCTCCCCCTAGTGGTGACTGCAGACAGGATCTTATCATGTATCTCTGTATACAGGGAGCTCCCCCTAGTGGTGGCTGCAGACAGGATCTTATCATGTATCTCTGTATACAGGGAGCTCCCCCTAGTGGTGACTGCAGACAGGATCTTATCATGTATCTCTGTATACAGGGAGCTCCCCCTAGTGGTGGCTGCAGACAGGATCTTATCATGTATCTCTGTATACAGGGAGCTCCCCCTAGTGGTGACTGCAGACAGGATCTTATCATGTATCTCTGTATACAGGGAGCTCCCCCTAGTGGTGACTGCAGACAGAATCTTATCATGTATCTCTGTATACAGGGAGCTCCCCCTAGTGGTGACTGCAGACAGGATCTTATCATGTATCTCTGTATACAGGGAGCTCCCCCTAGTGGTGGCTGCAGACAGGATCTTATCATGTATCTCTGTATACAGGGAGCTCCCCCTAGTGGTGACTGCAGACAGGATCTTATCATGTATCTCTGTATACAGGGAGCTCCCCCTAGTGGTGGCTGCAGACAGGATCCTATGTATCTCTGTATACAGGGAGCTCCCCCTAGTGGTGGCTGCAGACAGGGTCTTATCATGTATCTCTGTATACAGGGAGCTCCTCCTAGTGGTGGCTGCAGACAGGATCTTATCATGTATCTCTGTATACAGGGAGCGCCCCCTAGTGGTGGCTGCAGACAGGATCTTATCATGTATATTTGTATACAGGGAGCTCCCCCTAGTGGTGACTGCAGACAGGATCTTATCATGTATCTCTGTATACAGGGAGCGCCCCCTAGTGGTGACTGCAGACAGGATCTTATCATGTATCTCTGTATACAGGGAGCGCCCCCTAGTGGTGGCTGCAGACAGGATCTTATCATGTATCTCTGTATACAGGGAGCGCCCCCTAGTGGTGGCTGCAGACAGGATCTTATCATGTATCTCTGTATACAGGGAGCTCCCCCTAGTGGTGGCTGCAGACAGGATCTTATCATGTATCTCTGTATACAGGGAGCTCCCCCTAGTGGTGGCTGCAGACAGGATCTTATCATGTATTTCTGTATACAGGGAGCGCCCCCTAGTGGTGGCTGCAGACAGGATCTTATCATGTATCTCTGTATACAGGGAGCGCCCCCTAGTGGTGGCTGCAGACAGGATCTTATCATGTATCTCTGTATACAGGGAGCTCCCCCTAGTGGTGGCTGCAGACAGGATCTTATCATGTATCTCTGTATACAGGGAGCTCTCCCTAGTGGTGGCTGCAGACAGGATCTTATCATGTATCTCTGTATACAGGGAGCTCCCCCTAGTGGTGACTGTAGACAGGATCTTATCATGTATCTCTGTATACAGGGAGCTCCCCCTAGTGGTGACTGTAGACAGGATGTTATCATGTATCTCTGTATACAGGGAGCGCCCCCTAGTGATGGCTGCAGACAGGATCTTATCATGTATCTCTGTATACAGGGAGCTCCCCCTAGTGGTGACTGTAGACAGGATGTTATCATGTATCTCTGTATACAGGGAGCGCCCCCTAGTGATGGCTGCAGACAGGATCTTATCATGTATCTCTGTATACAGGGAGCTCCCCCTAGTGGTGGCTGCAGACAGGAGCTTATCATGTATCTCTGTATACAGGGAGCTTCCCCTAGTGGTGGCTGCAGACAGGATCTTATCATGTATCTCTGTATACAGGGAGCGCCCCCTAGTGGTGGCTGCAGACAGGATCTTATCATGTATCTCTGTATACAGGGAGCTCCCCCTAGTGGTGGCTGCAGACAGGATCTTATCATGTATCTCTGTATACAGGGAGCTCCCCCTAGTGGTGGCTGCAGACAGGATCTTATCATGTATTTCTGTATACAGGGAGCGCCCCCTAGTGGTGGCTGCAGACAGGATCTTATCATGTATCTCTGTATACAGGGAGCGCCCCCTAGTGGTGGCTGCAGACAGGATCTTATCATGTATCTCTGTATACAGGGAGCTCCCCCTAGTGGTGGCTGCAGACAGGATCTTATCATGTATCTCTGTATACAGGGAGCTCTCCCTAGTGGTGGCTGCAGACAGGATCTTATCATGTATCTCTGTATACAGGGAGCTCCCCCTAGTGGTGACTGTAGACAGGATCTTATCATGTATCTCTGTATACAGGGAGCTCCCCCTAGTGGTGACTGTAGACAGGATGTTATCATGTATCTCTGTATACAGGGAGCGCCCCCTAGTGATGGCTGCAGACAGGATCTTATCATGTATCTCTGTATACAGGGAGCTCCCCCTAGTGGTGACTGTAGACAGGATGTTATCATGTATCTCTGTATACAGGGAGCGCCCCCTAGTGATGGCTGCAGACAGGATCTTATCATGTATCTCTGTATACAGGGAGCTCCCCCTAGTGGTGGCTGCAGACAGGATCTTATCATGTATCTCTGTATACAGGGAGCGCCCCCTAGTGATGGCTGCAGACAGGATCTTATCATGTATCTCTGTATACAGGGAGCTCCCCCTAGTGGTGACTGTAGACAGGATGTTATCATGTATCTCTGTATACAGGGAGCGCCCCCTAGTGATGGCTGCAGACAGGATCTTATCATGTATCTCTGTATACAGGGAGCTCCCCCTAGTGGTGGCTGCAGACAGGAGCTTATCATGTATCTCTGTATACAGGGAGCTCCCCCTAGTGGTGGCTGCAGACAGGATCTTATCATGTATTTCTGTATACAGGGAGCGCCCCCTAGTGATGGCTGCAGACAGGATCTTATCATGTATCTCTGTATACAGGGAGCTCCCCCTAGTGGTGACTGCAGACAGGATATTATCATGTATCTCTGTATACAGGGAGCTCCCCCTAGTGGTGGCTGCAGACAGAATCTTATCCTGTATCTCTGTATACAAGGAGCTCCCCCTAGTGGTGGCTGCAGACAGGATCTTATCATGTATCTCTGTATACAGGGAGCTCCCCCTAGTGGTGGCTGCAGACAGGATCTGATCATGTATCTCTGTATACAGGGAGCTCCCCCTAGTGGTGGCTGCAGACAGAATCTTATCATGTATCTCTGTATACAGGGAGCTCCCCCTAGTGGTGGCTGCAGACAGGATCTTATCATGTATTTCTGTATACAGGAAGCGCCCCCTAGTGGTGGCTGCAGACAGGATCTTATCATGTATCTCTGTATACAGGGAGCTCCCCCTAGTGGTGGCTGCAGACAGAATCTTATCATGTATCTCTGTATACAGGGAGCTCCCCCTAGTGGTGGCTGCAGACAGGATCTTATCATGTATTTCTGTATACAGGAAGCGCCCCCTAGTGGTGGCTGCAGACAGGATCTTATCATGTATCTCTGTATACAGGGAGCGCCCCCTAGCTCTGTATAGTAATAGATCTCTCAGCTCAGCAGTGACATTATGATGTATCACAGATGATGAGTTTTATATCGGCTGCTGCTGGTTGTTTCTGATGGCTGCGATCCCTCTACCATTATATATATATGTTCTTTCGGTCTCGGCTGCTGTGTTTCTGGATCGCACATTTGGGCTGTGTGATGTGATTATCTGTGCCGCTGGGTCACGGCAGTGTTGCTCTGCAGCCGCAGTCTGGATAACGCGTTGGTCTCGCTCTGCCAGAGCTGCACTGAGCTAAATGATGTATTCAGGCTCGTTTATAGACGGTGCCAGGCAAGGAAGGTGGCACTAATGGCTTAAAGCCATCGATTCGCCCTGTGGAGCCTTTCTCCCTCTCCGCAGCCCCTCGATCCATGGCTGGCTGCGGCTGCGGCGCTGAGTGCAGTGTTGGAGAAGCAATCCATCGCCTGCAATCAATTTGTGATTGAAATGTGACATTTGGATGGAAGTTTTATAAAAAAAGAAAATCCATGGAACGTTCTCCGAGAAAAGGCCCCGACTTCTGAGAAAATCAGACTCCGCGCGAGCGACGTCTGGAGGAATTATACGAGCGATTAACCCTTCCTGCTACCAAAATCAATGCCCAGTGTGGCTGCGAAAGCAAGATAAATGTGAAGCCGATCGCTGCCGCTACGGATGTGAGAGCGCCGCGCGGCCCGCCAACAGAGATCGCCGCGCAGCCCGCCAACAGAGATCGCCGCGCAGCCCGCCAACAGAGATCGCCGCGCGGCCCGCCAACAGAGATCGCCGCGCGGCCCGCCAACAGAGAGCGCCGCGCGGCCCGCCAACAGAGAGCGCCGCGCGGCCCGCCAACAGAGAGCGCCGCGCGGCCCGCCAACAGAGAGCGCCGCGCGGCCCGCCAACAGAGAGCGCCGCGCGGCCCGCCAACAGAGAGCGCCGCGCGACCACGAGCCGCAACGGAACGGATCAGAACCTGATTTATAGGTCTAATGAAAAACTAAATATTTCATGAGATTATCTGCTCATTAGATACAGTGCATAGCATAAGTGAGTACACCCCATCCTGTGTAATATATCATATACAGTGTATTATAGTAGATATATTATTGTACATAGCGGGCAGTATTATAGTAGTTATATTCTTGTACATAGGGGCAGTATTATAGTAGTCGTATTCTTGTATATGGGGGCAGTAATATAGTAGTTTTATTCTTGTACATAGGGGGCAGTATTATAGCAGTTATATTCTTGTACATAGGGGGCAGTATTATAGTAGTTATATTCTTGTATATAGGGGGCAGTATTATAGTAGTTATATTCTTGTACATAGGGGGCAGTATTATAGTAGTTATATTCTTGTACATAGGGGAGGTATTATAGTAGTTATATTCTTGTATATAGGGGCAGTATTATAGTAGTTATATTCTTGTACATAGGAGCAGTATTATAGTAGTTATATTCTTGTACATAGGGGGCAGTATTATAGTAGTTATATTCTTGTACATAGGAGCAGTATTATAGTAGTTATATTCTTGTACATAGGAGCAGTATTATAGTAGTTATATTCTTGTACATGGGGCAGTATTATAGTAGTTATATTCTTGTACATAGGAGCAGTATTATAGTAGTTATATTCTTGTATATAGGGGCAGTATTATAGTAGTTATATTCTTGTACATAGGGGCAGTATTATAGTTGTTATATTCTTGTACATAGGAGCAGTATTATAGTAGTTATATTCTTGTATATGGGGGCAGTATTATAGTAGTTATATTCTTGTACATAGGGGCAGTATTATAGTAGTTATATTCTTATACATAGGAGCAGTATTATAGTAGTTATATTCTTGTATATAGGGGCAGTATTATAGTAGTTATATTCTTGTACATAGGGGGCAGTATTATAGTAGTTATATTCTTGTACACAGGAGCAGTATTATAGTAGTTATATTCTTGTACATAGGGGCAGTATTATAGTAGTTATATTCTTGTACATAGGGGCAGTATTATAGTAGTTATATTCTTGTACATAGGGGGCAGTATTATAGTAGTTATATTCTTGTACATAGGGGCAGTATTATAGTAGTTATATTCTTGTACATAGGGGGCAGTATTATAGTAGTTATATTCTTGTACATAGGGGGCAGTATTATAGTAGTTATATTCTTGTACATAGGGGGCAGTATTATAGTAGTTATATTCTTATACATAGGGGGCAGTATTATAGTAGTTATATTCTTGTACATAGGGGGCAGTATTATAGTAGTTATATTCTTATACATAGGGGGCAGTATTATAGTAGTTATATTCTTGTACATAGGGGGCAGTATTATAGTAGTTATATTCTTGTACATAGGGGCAGTATTATAGTAGTTATATTCTTGTACATAGGGGGCAGTATTATAGTAGTTATATTCTTGTACATAGGGGCAGTATTATAGTAGTTATATTCTTGTACATAGGGGGCAGTATTATAGTAGTTATATTCTTATACATAGGGGGCAGTATTATAGTAGTTATATTCTTGTACATAGGGGGCAGTATTATAGTAGTTATATTCTTGTACATAGGGGCAGTATTATAGTAGTTATATTCTTGTACATAGAGGGCAGTATTATAGTAGTTATATTCTTGTACATAGGGGCAGTATTATAGTAGTTATATTCTTGTACATAGGGGGCAGTATTATAGTAGTTATATTCTTGTACATAGGGGGCAGTATTATAGTAGTTATATTCCTGTACATAGGGGCAGTATTATAGTAGTTATATTCTTGTACATAAGGGCAGTATTATAGTAGTTATATTCTTGTACATAAGGGCAGTATTATAGTAGTTATATTCTTGTACATAGGGGGCAGTATTATAGTAGTTATATTCTTGTATATAGGGGCAGTATTATAGTAGTTATATTCTTGTACATAGGGAGCAGTATTATAGTAGTTATATTCTTGTACATAGGAGCAGTATTATAGTAGTTATATTCCTGTACACAGGGGCAGTATTATAGTAGTTATATTCTTGTAAATAGGGGAAGTATTATAGTAATTATATTCTTGTACATAGGGGCAGTATTATAGCAGTTATATTCTTGTAAATAGGGGAAGTATTATAGTAATTATATTCTTGTACATAGGGGCAGTATTATAGCAGTTATATTCTTGTACATAGGAGCAGTATTATAGTAGTTATATTCCTGTACACAGGGGCAGTATTATTGTTGTGCTGTGATTGTTGATGTTGGTGGGTATAGAATACAATGAGGGGGTAGATTATCTTTCTCTTCTGTCTTCCCTATGTTTGATGTCAGATTCTCGGTGGTTTGGCTGTTTCTGCACAGATACATGCGCCCCCTGGTGTTTGCTCCTGGTAGTGCCGGCACGTCTTCCTCAGCAGCTCGGAGCCGCGGTGGTCCTTTGGGCCGGTGCTGGCACTGATTCTCGCAGTGTTTAGGAAGCGTCATGCAAACAGTTTTGGAGTCTTTTGGCTTCCGACCACTAAGAGACTGGAGGGAGCAGTAATGTACAAAGATGTCAATCTGCTCGTTACTCACCTGTCTGCGTGCTGCGCGGACCGAGCTCTGCACACTTAACCACTTCACTGCCAGGCAGACGCTCCGCCAACTCCACAGCAGAAATAGCAGCTGGAAAAAGCTTCCGCTAAAAAGAAATAAAAATCAAGTTTATAGTTAAATAACACCGAGCTGGAAAATATACAGCCACCAATAGACCACGGATCTGTATCCACTGCCTGGAGGCCACAGACTGCGCCAAACATAACCAGGGGCACCCGCGACAAGAGGAAACCAAGAAAAGCTTAATGGAGCCTCAGAGGCGGCACCACAGCCATATAACAGGGGGGTCCACAGACAGAAGACCCCCTCATAGGGCACAATCCCCCTGCTGTGGAGCTGGATGTGGCCCCCTGACCTCCTGGGCCCCTGTGCGGCTGTATCAGTGACATGTCCCCCCTGCTGTGGAGGTGGATGTGGCCCCCTGACCTCCTGGGCTCCTGTGTGGCTGTATCAGTGATATGTCCCCTCTGCTGTGGAGGTGGATGTGGCCCCCTGACCTCCTGGGCCCCTGTGTGGCTGTATCAGTAATATGTCCCCCCTGCTGTGGAGGTGGATGTGGCCCCCTGACCTCCTGGGCTCCTGTGTGGCTGTATCAGTGATATGTCCCCCCTGCTGTGGAGGTGGATGTGGCCCCCTGACCTCCTGGCCCCCTGTGTGGCTGTATCAGTGATATGTCCGCCCTGCTGTGGAGGTGGATGTGGCCCCCTGACCTCCTGGCCCCTGTGTGGCTGTATCAGTGATATGTCCCCCCTGCTGTGGAGGTGGATGTGGCCCCCTGACCTCCTGGCCCCTGTGTGGCTGTATCAGTGATATGTCCGCCCTGCTGTGGAGGTGGATGTGGCCCCCTGACCTCCTGGGCCCCTGTGTGGCTGTATCAGTGATATGTCCCCCCTGCTGTGGAGGTGGATGTGGCCCCCTGACCTCCTGGCCCCTGTGTGGCTGTATCAGTGATATGTCCCCTCTGCTGTGGAGGTGGATGTGGCCCCCTGACCTCCTGGCCCCCTGTGTGGCTGTATCAGTGATATGTCCGCCCTGCTGTGGAGGTGGATGTGGCCCCCTGACCTCCTGGCCCCTGTGCGGCTGTATCAGTGATATGTCCCCCTGCTGTGGAGGTGGATGTGGCCCCCTGACCTCCTGGGCCCCTGTGTGGCTGTATCAGTGATATGTCCCCCCTGCTGTGGAGGTGGATGTGGCCCCCTGACCTCCTGGGCCCCTGTGTGGCTGTATCAGTGATATGTCCCCCTGCTGTGGAGGTGGATGTGGCCCCCTGACCTCCTGGCCCCTGTGTGGCTGTATCAGTGATATGTCCCCCCTGCTGTGGAGGTGGATGTGGCCCCCTGGGCCCCTGTGTGGCTGTATCAGTGATATGTCCCCCTGCTGTGGAGGTGGATGTGGCCCCCTGACCTCCTGGGCTCCTGTGTGGCTGTATCAGTGATATGTCCCCCTGCTGTGGAGGTGGATGTGGCCCCCTGACCTCCTGGGCCCCTGTGTGGCTGTATCAGTGATATGTCCCCCCTGCTGTGGAGGTGGATGTGGCCCCCTGACCTCCTGGGCCCCTGTGTGGCTGTATCAGTGATATGTCCCCCCTGCTGTGGAGGTGGATGTGGCCCCCTGACCTCCTGGGCCCCTGTGTGGCTGTATCAGTGATATGTCCCCCCTGCTGTGGAGGTGGATGTGGCCCCCTGACCTCCTGGACCCGTGTGTGGCTGTATCAGTGATATGTCCCCCTGCTGTGGAGGTGGATGTGGCCCCCTGACCTCCTGGGCCCCTGTGTGGCTGTATCAGTGATATGTCCCCCCTGCTGTGGAGGTGGATGTGGCCCCCTGACCTCCTGGGCCCCTGTCTGGCTGTATCAGTGATATGTCCCTCTGCTGTGGAGGTGGATGTGGCCCCCTGACCTCCTGGCCCCTGTGTGGCTGTATCAGTGATATGTCCCCCCTGCTGTGGAGGTGGATGTGGCCCCCTGACCTCCTGGACCCCTGTGTGGCTGTATCAGTGATATGTCCCCCCTGCTGTGGAGGTGGATGTGGCCCCCTGACCTCCTGGGCCCCTGTGTGGCTGTATCAGTGATATGTCCCCCCTGCTGTGGAGGTGGATGTGGCCCCTGACCTCCTGGGCCCCTGTGTGGCTGTATCAGTGATATGTCCCTCTGCTGTGGAGGTGGATGTGGCCCCCTGACCTCCTGGGCCCCTGTGTGGCTGTATCAGTGATATGTCCCCCCTGCTGTGGAGGTGGATGTGGCCCCCTGACCTCCTGGGCCCCTGTGTGGCTGTATCAGTGATATGTCCCCCTGCTGTGGAGGTGGATGTGGCCCCCTGACCTCCTGGGCCCCTGTGTAGCTGTATCAGGGATATGTCCCCTCTGCTGTGGAGGTGGATGTGGCCCCCTGACCTCCTGGGCCCCTGTGTGGCTGTATCAGTGATATGTCCCCCCCTGCTGTGGAGGTGGATGTGGCCCCCTGACCTCCTGGGCCCCTGTGTGGCTGTATCAGTGATATGTCCCCCTGCTGTGGAGGTGGATGTGGCCCCCTGACCTCCTGGGCCCCTGTGTGGCTGTATCAGTGATATGTCCCCCTGCTGTGGAGGTGGATGTGGCCCCTGACCTCCCGGGCCCCTGTGTGGCTGTATCAGTGATATGTCCCCCTGCTGAGGAGGTGGATGTGGCCCCTGACCTCCTGGGCCCCTGTGTGGCTGTATCAGTGATATGTCCCTCTGCTGTGGAGGTGGATGTGGCCCCCTGACCTCCTGGGCCCCTGTGTAGCTGTATCAGGGATATGTCCCCTCTGCTGTGGAGGTGGATGTGGCCCCCTGACCTCCTGGGCCCCTGTGTGGCTGTATCAGTGAAATGTCCCCCTGCTGTGGAGGTGGATGTGGCCCCCTGACCTCCTGGGCCCCTGTGTAGCTGTATCAGGGATATGTCCCCTCTGCTGTGGAGGTGGATGTGGCCCCCTGACCTCCTGGGCCCCTGTGTGGCTGTATCAGTGATATGTCCCCCCCTGCTGTGGAGGTGGATGTGGCCCCCTGACCTCCTGGGCCCCTGTGTGGCTGTATCAGTGATATGTCCCCCTGCTGTGGAGGTGGATGTGGCCCCCTGACCTCCTGGGCCCCTGTGTGGCTGTATCAGTGATATGTCCCCTCTGCTGTGGAGGTGGATGTGGCCCCCTGACCTCCTGGGCCCCTGTGTGGCTGTATCAGTGATATGTCCCCCCTGCTGTGGAGGTGAATGTGGCCCCCTGACCTCCTGGGCCCCTGTGTGGCTGTATCAGTGATATGTCCGCCCTGCTGTGGAGGTGGATGTGGCCCCCTGACCTCCTGGGCCCCTGTGTGGCTGTATCAGTGATATGTCCCCCTGCTGTGGAGGTGGATGTGGCCCCCTGACCTCCTGGGCCCCTGTGTGGCTATATCAGTGATATGTCCCTCTGCTGTGGAGGTGGATGTGGCCCCCTGACCTCCTGGGCCCCTGTGTGGCTGTATCAGTGATATGTCCGCCCTGCTGTGGAGGTGGATGTGGCCCCCTGACCTCCTGGGCCCCTGTGTGGCTGTATCAGTGATATGTCCCCCTGCTGTGGAGGTGGATGTGGCCCCCTGACCTCCTGGGCCCCTGTGTGGCTGTATCAGTGATATGTCCCCCCTGCTGTGGAGGTGAATGTGGCCCCCTGACCTCCTGGGCCCCTGTGTGGCTGTATCAGTGATATGTCCCCCCTGCTGTGGAGGTGGATGTGGCCCCCTGACCTCCTGTGTGGCTGTATCAGTGATATGTCCCCCCTGCTGTGGAGGTGGATGTGGCCCCCTGACCTCCTGGGCCCCTGTGTGGCTGTATCAGTGATATGTCCCCCCTGCTGTGGAGGTGGATGTGGCCCCCTGACCTCCTGGCCCCTGTGTGGCTGTATCAGTGATATGTCCCCCTGCTGTGGAGGTGGATGTGGCCCCCTGACCTCCTGGGCCCCTGTGTGGCTGTATCAGTGATATGTCCCCCTGCTGTGGAGGTGGATGTGGCCCCCTGACCTCCTGGGCCCCTGTGTGGCTGTATCAGTGATATGTCCCCCCTGCTGTGGAGGTGGATGTGGCCCCCTGACCTCCTGGGCCCCTGTGTGGCTGTATCAGTGATATGTCCCCCTGCTGTGGAGGAGGATGTGGCCCCCTGACCTCCTGGGCCCCTGTGTGGCTGTATCAGTGATATGTCCCCTCTGCTGTGGAGGTGGATGTGGCCCCCTGACCTCCTGGGCCCCTGTGTGGCTGTATCAGTGATATGTCCCCCTGCTGTGGAGGTGGATGTGGCCCCCTGACCTCCTGGGCCTCTGTGTGGCTGTATCAGTGATATGTCCCCCTGCTGTGGAGGTGGATGTGGCCCCCTGACCTCCTGGGCCCCTGTGTGGCTGTATCAGTGATATGTCCCCCTGCTGTGGAGGTGGATGTGGCCCCCTGACCTCCTGGGCCCCTGTGTGGCTGTATCAGTGATATGTCCCCCCTGCTGTGGAGGTGGATGTGGCCCCCTGACCTCCTGGGCCCCTGTGTGGCTGTATCAGTGATATGTCCCCCTGCTGTGGAGGAGGATGTGGCCCCCTGACCTCCTGGGCCCCTGTGTGGCTGTATCAGTGATATGTCCCCTCTGCTGTGGAGGTGGATGTGGCCCCCTGACCTCCTGGGCCCCTGTGTGGCTGTATCAGTGATATGTCCCCCCTGCTGTGGAGGTGGATGTGGCCCCCTGACCTCCTGGGCCCCTGTGTGGCTGTATCAGTGATATGTCCCCCTGCTGTGGAGGTGGATGTGGCCCCCTGACCTCCTGGGCCCCTGTGTGGCTGTATCAGTGATATGTCCCCTCTGCTGTGGAGGTGGATGTGGCCCCCTGACCTCCTGGGCCCCTGTGTGGCTGTATCAGTGATATGTCCCCCCTGCTGTGGAGGTGGATGTGGCCCCCTGACCTCCTGGGCCCCTGTGTGGCTGTATCAGTGATATGTCCCCCCTGCTGTGGAGGTGGATGTGGCCCCCTGACCTCCTGGGCCCTGTGTGGCTGTATCAGTGATATGTCCCCTCTGCTGTGGAGGTGGATGTGGCCCCCTGACCTCCTGGGCCCTGTGTGGCTGTATCAGTGATATGTCCCCCCTGCTGTGGAGGTGGATGTGGCCCCCTGACCTCCTGGGCCCCTGTGTGGCTGTATCAGTGATATGTCCCTCTGCTGTGGAGGTGGATGTGGCCCCCTGACCTCCTGGGCCCCTGTGTGGCTGTATCAGTGATATGTCCCCCCTGCTGTGGAGGTGGATGTGGCCCCCTGACCTCCTGGGCCCCTGTGTGGCTGTATCAGTGATATGTCCCCCTGCTGTGGAGGTGGATGTGGCCCCCTGACCTCCTGGGCCCCTGTGTGGCTGTATCAGTGATATGTCCCCCCTGCTGTGGAGGTGGATGTGGCCCCCTGACCTCCTGGGCCCCTGTGTGGCTGTATCAGTGATATGTCCCCCTGCTGTGGAGGTGGATGTGGCCCCCTGACCTCCTGGGCCCCTGTGTGGCTGTATCAGTGATATGTCCCCCCTGCTGTGGAGGTGGATGTGGCCCCCTGACCTCCTGGGCCCCTGTGTGGCTGTATCAGTGATATGTCCCTCTGCTGTGGAGGTGGATGTGGCCCCCTGACCTCCTGGGCCCCTGTGCGGCTGTATCAGTGATATGTCCCTCTGCTGTGGAGGTGGATGTGGCCCCCTGACCTCCTGGGCCCCTGTGTGGCTGTGTCAGTGATATGTCCCCCCTGCTGTGGAGGTGGATGTGGCCCCCTGACCTCCTGGGCCCCTGTGTGGCTGTATCAGTGATATGTCCCCCCTGCTGTGGAGGTGGATGTGGCCCCCTGACCTCCTGGGCCCCTGTGTGGCTGCACAAGTTGCACCTATGTAATAGTCGCCTGTGAATGGGCCCATTTTGGTATTATTATAACAGCCCGCTCCTCCGTCTGCAGCGCCTCTGTTCTTTTGCTCAGTCTCCTATCTTCCTGCTCTAGCAGGGGGATTATGTGACTGCTGCAGCCAATCAGAGGCCACTGATCAGCTGCAGTGGTGACATTTTGCCTGGGATAGAGGGGATGGCTGGAGACTCACTGAGGACACTGGCAGCGGTTTGTGTGTTCATAGAATATAATTTTCCTCACTATTTGTGACTTTGGTAATAAGTATGACGGGCTTCCCCTGTAAAAAGACGCAGCTCTTGCAGTGATTGGCGGCGGTCTCTGGTTTGGCTCCTGATTGGACTTTTGTAGAATATAGTTATGTGTGAGGCATCACCATGCATGAAGCATCAAGTGCTGGATGAGTCGGAGGCTCGGGTTGAGCAGAGTCGGAGGCTCGGGTTGAGCAGAGTCGGAGGCTCGGGGTGCGCAGTGTCGGAGGCTCGGGGTGCGCAGTGTCGGAGGCTCGGGTTGAGCAGAGTCGGAGGCTCGGGTTGAGCAGAGTCGGAGGCTCGGGTTGAGCAGAGTCGGAGGCTCGGGTTGAGCAGAGTCGGAGGCTCGGGTTGCGCAGAGTCGGAGGCTCGGGTTGCGCAGAGTCGGAGGCTCGGGGTGCGCAGAGTCGGAGGCTCGGGGTGCGCAGAGTCGGAGGCTCGGGGTGCGCAGAGTCGGAGGCTCGGGTTGAGCAGAGTCGGAGGCTCGGGGTGAGCAGAGTCGGAGGCTCGGGGTGAGCAGAGTCGGAGGCTCGGGGTGAGCAGAGTCGGAGGCTCGGGTTGAGCAGAGTCGAGGCTCGGGTTGAGCAGAGTCGGAGGCTCGGGTTGAGCAGAGTCGGAGGCTCGGGTTGAGCAGAGTCGGAGGCTCGGGGTGCGCAGAGTCGGAGGCTCGGGGTGAGCAGAGTCGGAGGCTCGGGTTGAGCAGAGTCGAGGCTCGGGTTGAGCAGAGTCGGAGGCTCGGGTTGAGCAGAGTCGGAGGCTCGGGTTGAGCAGAGTCGGAGGCTCGGGTTGAGCAGAGTCGGAGGCTCGGGGTGAGCAGAGTCGGAGGCTCGGGGTGAGCAGAGTCGGAGGCTCGGGTTGAGCAGAGTCGGAGGCTCGGGGTGAGCAGAGTCGGAGGCTCGGGTTGAGCAGAGTCGGAGGCTCGGGGTGAGCAGAGTCGGAGGCTCGGGGTGAGCAGAGTCGGAGGCTCGGGGTGAGCAGAGTCGGAGGCTCGGGGTGCGCAGAGTCGGAGGCTCGGGGTGCGCAGAGTCGGAGGCTCGGGTTGAGCAGAGTCGGAGGCTCGGGTTGAGCAGAGCCGGAGGCTCGGGGTGAGCAGAGTCGGAGGCTCGGGTTGAGCAGAGTCGAGGCTCGGGTTGAGCAGAGTCGGAGGCTCGGGTTGAGCAGAGTCGGAGGCTCGGGTTGAGCAGAGTCGGAGGCTCGGGTTGAGCAGAGTCGGAGGCTCGGGGTGAGCAGAGTCGGAGGCTCGGGTTGAGCAGAGTCGGAGGCTCCAGTGATCCTCGGGCTCCTCATCAGGAGGCGGTGGGGCCGGCGTTTAACCCTTTATGTCCGGTTTTATTGCACCTGAATGATCCTGACAGATAATTTGTTCTTCTAAAGATCTGGCGGGAATGAATGGTGACTGGCGGTGCAGAGCACCGGTCACACGTCTTACTCTGGGCCTCCATCATTAGCGTGCGCTCCCCGCATCGATCAGCAGCGCGGTCCGGTGCGTTGTTATTACGTCCTGCACTGGCGGAGAGGACGACAATCACTTGTGACTGGTGGCAGCCGCTCTTCTGCTTTACTGATCTGCTATTGATCCAGGGCCGCTGCCGACCATTACACTCCCTCCTGCCGGCCGGTGCTGTCAGGTCCGCTGCATCACGGGAGGAATTCTGGAGGCCGCCAGCGCCGGGCGGGAGATCTGCTCTACGGCTCTGTTCACACCTGATCTCGACAGTAAAAAAAACCCTGCTATTTTTGCTTCGTTTTTGGTGTCATTTGTCTACAGAACATGTTTAAATAAAGTTAGTTTCATTCACTAAAAAAAGCAGCAAAAAAAAACAGTTGAGTTTTTTTACTTTCATTCCGTTCAATGGTGATAAAAGCGGCAAAAACGCAGCAGTTTCCAGTCAGCAAAAAAAGCAATGATGTGCGCAGGAGAGGTCCGGAATCTCTGCAAAAAGCAGCCTTTAATTTGCATAAAACCAATGAAAAAAAAAACTGCAGCAAAAACGTCCTGTGTGAACAAAGCCCTAGAGGCCGTCACACGTCCGCCGCCTTCAGGAGGATGAAGCACAGAGGAGAGTTCTGCTCCGGACCATGCAATCGCTCTGCTGCTTAGAGCCTGCAGATTACACTGGTCCTGAGCTCTTACTTCCCACAGCTGAGGGTTTGTTACAATCCTTCCGGAGCTGCAGACTGTACATTTAATGTTCCCTGAAAGCAAAATCTTCGGCCCCGATTCATCCTGATTGATTGGTCACTTTTCCTCTTTGTCTTGTGATATTTGCTGATTTTTGCACTGAACCCATGAATTGCGCTTTATTTGACCGTGTTTTGCAACGTTTCTGCACCAGAAGTCCCGAATCCTATACAAAGCCTCGAGATTGTGAATCCTTCAGGACCGTCCTCCAGTCAGCGACTGGAGTAAGACGCAGGAAAACCTGCCACATCTGGTAAAAGCGGCACTTCATGAATCTGTAACATCTGGAGAGAGAATAATTAAGAGACTCAAGAAGTGGCGCAAAGTAGAGAATAAGGAGCCGATACTAACGCCGCTAGAAAAAGAACAAACGGCTGCAGAAACGGCGGTGAATCGGGCCGCAGAGCACAGACAAGTGTGTCACCTGCACTGATACATTGTAACAAACCATCAGGACCGGGAATCGTCTGTATCTGACACATTCGTAGTGAAGCTAAGGAAGGTTATTACACAGCAATGCCATTAGGGCTGTACACTGAGTGTGTGGTAAAGAAAATGTATGCACCAAATCTGCATCTTCTGGCAGAAAAAGACATCAAAACCGCGGAGTGTGCACATGGCCGTACTGGCAGCAAGCAGAGATATTGTATTTCTCCCACTCCATGAATGAGATTCTGTGCCGTACTCTGGACCTGTGCCGTACGCTGGAAATGTGCCGTACTCTGGACCTGTGCCGTACGCTGGACCTGTGCCGTACGCTGGACCTGTGCCGTACGCTGGACCTGTGCCGTACGCTGGACCTGTGCCGTACTCTGGACCTGTGCCGTACGCTGGACCTGTGCCGTACGCTGGACCTGTGCCGTACGCTGGACCTGTGCCGTACGCTGGAAATGTGCCGTACGCTGGACCTGTGCCGTACGCTGGACCTGTGCCGTACGCTGGACCTGTGCCGTACGCTGGACCTGTGCCGTACGCTGGACCTGTGCCGTACGCTGGACCTGTGCCGTACGCTGGACCTGTGCCGTACGCTGGAAATGTGCCGTACGCTGGACCTGTGCCGCACGCTGGACCTGTGCCGCACTCTGGACCTGTGCCGTACGCTGGACCTGTGCCGTACGCTGGACCTGTGCCGTACGCTGGACCTGTGCCGTACGCTGGAAATGTGCCGTACGCTGGACCTGTGCCGTACGCTGGACCTGTGCCGTACGCTGGACCTGTGCCGTACGCTGGACCTGTGCCGTACGCTGGAAATGTGCCGTACGCTGGACCTGTGCCGTACGCTGGACCTGTGCCGCACTCTGGACCTGTGCCGCACTCTGGACCTGTGCCGCACTCTGGACCTGTGCCGCACTCTGGACCTGTGCCGCACTCTGGACCTGTGCCGCACTCTGGACCTGTGCCGCACTCTGGACCTGTGCCGCACTCTGGACCTGTGCCGCACTCTGGACCTGTGCCGCACTCTGGACCTGTGCCGTACTCTGGACCTGTGCCGTACTCTGGACCTGTGACATACGCCGGACCTGTGACATACGCCGGACCTGTGACATACGCCGGACCTGTGACATACGCCGGACCTGTGACATACGCTGGTAATGTGCCGTACGCTGGAAATGTGCCGTACGCTGGACCTGTACCGTACTCTGGACCTGTGCCGTACTCTGGACCTGTGCCGTACTCTGGACCTGTGACATACGCCGGACCTGTGACATACGCCGGACCTGTGACATACTCCAGACCTGTGACATACTCCGGACCTGTGACATACGCTGGTAATGTGCCGTACGCTGGAAATGTGCCGTACGCTGGACCTGTACCGTACTCTGGACCTGTGCCGTACTCTGGACCTGTGACATACGCCGGACCTGTGACATACGCCGGACCTGTGACATACGCCGGACCTGTGACATACGCCGGACCTGTGACATACGCCGGACCTGTGACATACGCCGGTAATGTGCCGTACGCTGGACCTGTGCCGTACGCTGGACCTGTGCCGTACGCCGGACCTGTGCCGTACGCCGGACCTGTGCCGTACGCTGGTAATGTGCCGTACGCTGGACCTGTGCCGTACGCCGGACCTGTGCCGTACGCCGGACCTGTGCCGTACGCCGGACCTGTGCCGTACGCCGGACCTGTGCCGTACGCTGGCCCGTGTCAGGTAATGGGTATATAGACACGTGTGCGGCGCCATATGCTTCATGGGAACGTTTCGCATCTACAGAACAAGGCACAGCAGATCAGGCGCCTTCTGATGATATAGCCACACACCAATCTGCCCAGCGCGGCGCGGAGTGACCCCGATATACGGGAGACGAGGCGACTGATGTCACTTATGGTGTCTGCGGGAACAGTCGCTGCATCTTCCTAATGAGACGTCTAATCATCGCATCTTTGTGAAATGATCTTACACCGGGCATAGAAAGCTCCGCGCCGGCTCCGGCTGAACATCTGTGAGCGCAGTAATGGGCGCCGTAATCCGGGCTGCACAATCCTCCAGAGAATTGCCCTGAAATCCCCCATAATCCCCAGGAATAGCATTTACTCTCCACCGCCACCGCCTGACTGGAACTGGAATTGTAGAAAGCTCATATCGGTCCTAGATGGTAACTTGGGGTCCAACATTTTGCAGCCGGCCTATCTCTGAAGTCCCCTGCCTGACAGGTGCAATGGCCGCGCATGCGCACACCTACTGCATGTATTGTCTATGGGATCCCGGAACAGCTGAGTGCTGCCTGAGCGACCTCCATAGACCATGAGGGAATCCGCAGCGCACAGGCTCCTCTCTATTCCATTTCTGCACTCGTCCTCCGGATCGGGGGGCACCTGCAGTCACACATCACACTGCGGGCTTACCAATAACTCTCTGTGGGTGGTGGCTTTACTATGGAGATGCAGCAGGTGCAGGGCGTCCTCCAGGCAATGCCTCCTGGGTAAAGGTATTCAAATGAGGTCTTCACCAGAAGGATGAAAACTGCCCCTCTAATGCCTCCTATAGGGGGCTCACCTGCAAGAGCAATCAAGCCAGGCGAGGAGGTGAGTGACAGCTCAGCCGTCCAATCTCATTCCGAGAGGAGCTGGGCTTCTTCAGGTGCTCCCGGTGATTGCCGAGCTTCTTAGCTGAGCAGCCAGTCCCAGGTCTCCGCCAGTCCCAGCTTTCTGCATCACTGCTGATCATGGCCTTAAAGCCTATGTATTGCCTCTGACCTGATTATTGCTATCGGACCCTGGACGGTTACCTGACTATGCCTCAGTCTACTCCCTGTCTCCACGACGTGTCCTCCTGATGTCCTGAGCATTACCTGACTATGCCTCAGTCTACTCCCTGTCTCCACGACGTGTCCTCCTGATGTCCTGAGCATTACCTGACTATGCCTCAGTCTACTCCCTGTCTCCACGACGTGTCCCCTGATGTCCTGACCATTACCTGACTATGCCTCAGTCTACTCCCTGTCTCCATGACGTGTCCTCCTGATGTCCTGAGCATTACCTGACTATGCCTCAGTCTACTCCCTGTCTCCACGACGTGTCCTCCTGATGTCCTGACCATTACCTGACTATGCCTCAGTCTACTCCCTGTCTCCACGACGTGTCCTCCTGATGTCCTGACCATTACCTGACTATGCCTCAGTCTACTCCCTGTCTCCACGACGTGTCCTCCTGATGTCCTGACCATTACCTGACTATGCCTCAGTCTACTCCGTCTCCACGACGTGTCCTCCTGATGTCCTGACCATTACCTGACTATGCCTCAGTCTACTGCCTGTCTCCACGACGTGTCCTGATGTCCTGACCATTACCTGACTATGCCTCAGTCTACTCCCTGTCTCCACGACGTGTCCTCCTGATGTCCTGACCATTACCTGACTATGCCTCAGTCTACTCCCTGTCTCCACGACGTGTCCTCCTGATGTCCTGACCATTACCTGACTATGCCTCAGTCTACTCCCTGTCTCCACGACGTGTCCTCCTGATGTCCTGACCATTACCTGACTATGCCTCAGTCTACTCCCTGTCTCCACGACGTGTCCTCCTGATGTTCTGACCATTACCTGACTATGCCTCAGTCTACTCCCTGTCTCCACGACGTGTCCTCCTGATGTCCTGACCATTACCTGACTATGCCTCAGTCTACTCCCTGTCTCCACGACGTGTCCTCCTGATGTCCTGACCATTACCTGACTATGCCTCAGTCTACTCCGTCTCCACGACGTATCCTCCTGACCATTACCTGACTATGCCTCAGTCTACTCCCTGTCTCCACGACGTGTCCTCCTGATGTCCTGACCATTACCTGACTATGCCTCAGTCTACTCCCTGTCTCCACGACGTGTCCTCCTGATGTCCTGACCATTACCTGACTATGCCTCAGTCTACTCCCTGTCTCCACGACGTGTCCTCCTGATGTCCTGACCATTACCTGACTATGCCTCAGTCTACTCCCTGTCTCCACGACGTGTCCTCCTGATGTCCTGACCATTACCTGACTATGCCTCAGTCTACTCCGTCTCCACAACGTGTCCTCCTGATGTCCTGACCATTACCTGACTATGCCTCAGTCTACTCCCTGTCTCCACGACGTGTCCTCCTGATGTCCTGACCATTACCTGACTATGCCTCAGTTTACTCCCTGTCTCCACGACGTGTCCTCCTGATGTCCTGACCATTACCTGACTATGCCTCAGTCTACTCCCTGTCTCCACGACGTGTCCTCCTGATGTCCTGACCATTACCTGACTATGCCTCAGTCTACTCCCTGTCTCCACGACGTGTCCTCCTGATGTCCTGACCATTACCTGACTATGCCTCAGTCTACTCCCTGTCTCCACGACGTGTCCTCCTGATGTCCTGACCATTACCTGACTATGCCTCAGTCTACTCCGTCTCCACGACGTGTCCTCCTGATGTCCTGACCATTACCTGACTATGCCTCAGTCTACTCCCTGTCTCCACGACGTGTCCTCCTGATGTCCTGACCATTACCTGACTATGCCTCAGTCTACTCCCTGTCTCCACGACGTGTCCCCTGATGTCCTGACCATTACCTGACGATGCCTCAGTCTACTCCCTGTCTCCATGACGTGTCCTCCTGATGTCCTGACCATTACCTGACTATTCCTCAGTCTACTCCCTGTCTCCACGACGTGTCCTCCTGACGTCCTGACCATTACCTGACTATGCCTCAGTCTACTCCCTGTCTCCACGACGTGTCCCCTGATGTCCTGACCATTACCTGACTATGCCTCAGTCTACTCCCTGTCTCCACGACGTGTCCTCCTGATGTCCTGACCATTACCTGACTATTCCTCAGTCTACTCCCTGTCTCCACGACGTGTCCTCCTGACGTCCTGACCATTACCTGACTATGCCTCAGTTTACTCCCTGTCTCCACGACGTGTCCTCCTGATGTCCTGACCATTACCTGACTATGCCTCAGTTTACTCCCTGTCTCCACGACGTGTCCTCCTGATGTCCTGACCATTACCTGACTATGCCTCAGTTTACTCCCTGTCTCCACGACGTGTCCTCCTGATGTTCTGACCATTACCTGACTATGCCTCAGTTTACTCCCTGTCTCCACGACGTGTCCCCTGATGTCCTGACCATTACCTGACTATGCCTCAGTTTACTCCCTGTCTCCATGACGTGTCCTCCTGATGTCCTGACCATTACCTGACTATGCCTCAGTTTACTCCCTGTCTCCACGACGTGTCCCCTGATGTCCTGACCATTACCTGACTATGCCTCAGTTTACTCCCTGTCTCCACGACGTGTCCCCTGATGTCCTGACCATTACCTGACTATGCCTCAGTCTACTCCCTGTCTCCACGACGTGTCCTCCTGATGTCCTGACCATTACCTGACTATGCCTCAGTCTACTCCCTGTCTCCACGACGTGTCCTCCTGATGTCCTGACCATTACCTGACTATGCCTCAGTCTACTCCCTGTCTCCACGACGTGTCCTCCTGATGTCCTGACCATTACCTGACTATGCCTCAGTCTACTCCCTGTCTCCACGACGTGTCCTCCTGATGTCCTGACCATTACCTGACTATGCCTCAGTCTACTCCGTCTCCACGACGTGTCCTCCTGATGTCCTGACCATTACCTGACTATGCCTCAGTCTACTCCGTCTCCACGACGTGTCCTCCTGATGTCCTGACCATTACCTGACTATGCCTCAGTCTACTCCCTGTCTCCACGACGTGTCCTCCTGATGTCCTGACCATTACCTGACTATGCCTCAGTCTACTCCCTGTCTCCACGACGTGTCCTCCTGATGTCCTGACCATTACCTGACTATGCCTCAGTTTACTCCCTGTCTCCACGACGTGTCCCCTGATGTCCTGACCATTACCTGACTATGCCTCAGTTTACTCCCTGTCTCCACGACGTGTCCCCTGATGTCCTGACCATTACCTGACTATGCCTCAGTTTACTCCCTGTCTCCACGACGTGTCCCCTGATGTCCTGACCATTACCTGACTATGCCTCAGTTTACTCCCTGTCTCCACGACGTGTCCCCTGATGTCCTGACCATTACCTGACTATGGGCTCTTCTCCACTTGCGTTTACAAATTCACAGCGACTCTCGGCTACAAATGTGAGTCGAGTGTCCTGCGTGTGGTCTGCGTACGGTGTGTGTTTTTTTCCTCACATAGCATCCGTATGACATGTGAGCGTCATGCGAGTGCTAGGTGAGTGTTTATGCCTACCGCGTAGGACTGGCTACCGGAGGAGTCTCCAGTAATACCAGGCCTGGCCACGGTTACCTGCACTGAGCTCCAGAGATCAGCCCGGCCTGTCTGCAGCTGTGCTGACCTGAACAGCAGTCACCGGGGAATCCATCACTCGGCGCTCGCTGTCCAGGCTGATCTCTAGAGCTCAGGTGACAGCTCCGGGGTTCAGTGCAGGTAACCGCGGCCAGGCCTGGTATTACTGGAGACTCCTCCGGTAGCATACCGCGTCAGACTGGCAAGTGTCAGGATCCGTGTGACATGCGTGTGCCATCTGTATGACATGCGCAGGCCACCAGGATTCTGTTTTTTTTTTTTTCTTCTCGCTCCCATAGGATTGCATGGGGGTGCGAGTGCTGAGACTCGGTGCAAATCGAAGCATGCTGCGATCTCACTCACCGAGAGCACGACACGTGCCGTAAAACATTTAGCAAGAGGACACGGCCTCATTGATTAACACTGGTGCGAGTTAGATCCGATTTTTGTATCTGATCGCACTCGCACATAGAAATCGCAAGTGGAGGAGAGCCCTAAGCCTCGCACTGCAGCCTTCTAGGACGGCGTACGGTGTCAGAAACTCCAAATCCAGAGAATTTAATTTTATGTCACTCAATGAAAGATGCTGCCAAATGGCGACGGCTTTTACTCCACCTCCACATCTGCAGCGCGGAACATGAGCTCTGTCAGTAATTGTGCTGCCTGGTCTGTGCTACACGGTGTGCATTGTATGGAGGCGTCTTTTACCACCTTGAACATTGTGCACTCTATAGAGGCCACTCGCATCTAGCTGGACACTGTGTATATTATGGAGGGGGGGGGGGATGGCGCTCTGCTGGACGTACTGTATATTATGGAGGGGGGGATGGCGCTCTGCTGGACACTGTGTATATTATGGAGGGGGGGGGGGATGGCGCTCTGCTGGACGTTCTGTATATTATGGAGGGGGGGATGGCGCTCTGCTGGACACTGTGTATATTATGGAGGGGGGGGGGGTGGCGCTCTGCTGGACGTTCTGTATATTATGGAGGGGGGGATGGCGCTCTGCTGGACACTGTGTATATTATGGAGGGGGGGGGATGGCGCTCTGCTGGACGTTCTGTATATTATGGAGGGGGGGGGATGGCGCTCTGCTGGACGTTCTGTATATTATGGAGGGGGGGATGGCGCTCTGCTGGACACTGTGTATATTATGGAGGGGGGGGGGATGGCGCTCTGCTGGACATTCTGTATATTATGGAGGGGGGGATGGCGCTCTGCTGGACACTGTGTATATTATGGAGGGGGGGGGGATGGCGCTCTGCTGGACGTACTGTATATTATGGAGGGGGGGATGGCGCTCTGCTGGACGTTCTGTATATCATGGAGGGGGGGTGATGGCGCTCTGCTGGACGCTGTGTATATTATGGAGGGGGGGGATGGCGCTCTGCTGGACGCTGTGTATATTATGGAGGGGGGGGGATGGCGCTCTGCTGGACGTTTTGTATATTATGGAGAGGGGGATGGCGCTCTGCTGGACGCTGTGTATATTATGGAGGGGGGGGATGGCGCTCTGCTGGACGCTGTGTATATTATGGAGGGGGGGGATGGCGCTCTGCTGGACGTTTTGTATATTATGGAGGGGGGGGGATGGCGCTCTGCTGGACGTTTTGTATATTATGGAGAGGGGGATGGCGCTCTGCTGGACGCTGTGTATATTATGGAGGGGGGGGGATGGCGCTCTGCTGGACGCTGTGTATATTATGGAGGGGGGGGGATGGCGCTCTGCTGGACGTTCTGTATATTATGAAGGGGGGGTTGGCGCTCTGCTGGACGCTGTGTATATTATGGAAGGGGGGGGATGGCGCTCTGCTGGACGTTCTGTATATTATGGAGGGGGGGATGGCGCTCTGCTGGACGTTCTGTATATTATGGAGGGGGGGGATGGCGCTCTGCTGGACGTTCTGTATATTATGGAGGGGGGATGGCGCTCTGCTGGACGTTCTGTATATTATGGAGGGGGGATGGCGCTCTGCTGGACGTTCTGTATATTATGGAGAGGGGGGATGGCGCTCTGCTGGACGTGCTGTATATTATGAAGGGGGATGGCGCTCTGCTGGATGTTCTGTATATTATGAAGGGGGATGGCGCTCTGCTGGACTTTCTGTATATCATGGAGGGGGGGATGGCGCTCTGCTGGACGTTCTGTATATCATGGAGGGGGGGGATGGCACTCTGCTGGACGTTCTGTATATTATGGAGGGGGGATGGTGCTCTGCTGGACGTGCTGTATATTATGGAGGGGGGGATGGCGCTCTGCTGGACGTGCTGTATATTATGAAGGGGGGATGGCGCTCTGCTGGACGTTCTGTAATTATGGAGGGGGGATGGCGCTCTGCTGGACGTGCTGTATATTATGAAGGGGGGGATGGCGCTCTGCTGGACGTTCTGTATATCATGGAGGGGGGGTGATGGCGCTCTGCTGGACGTTCTGTATATTATGGAGGGGGGGGATGGCGCTCTGCTGGACGTGCTGTATATTATGGAGGGGGGATGGCGCTCTGCTGGATGCTCTGTATTATGGTGGCTCGTACATTTTTACATTGTGGTTATGGAGAGAGGTTAATTGTGGAGCAGATCTGAATCTCTGCAATAAGAAAAAATTCTAATTAGTGATTGTTGAAAGTGCTGAGTAACAAAGTGGAAACCGCAAACAATAATGAAGATGATGAGGATTATTAGATTATAGAGTTTAGTTATAAACCCATCATAATGAGGATGACGCTGCAGACGTCCCCTCGCCGGTCCGTACATTCACATGTCACAGACTTATCAGCAAACTGCAGAAATCAACGGCACAAGAACAAAGAAGCAACTTCTGTCAGGTATCTTCAGTGAAGTCTGCTTCTTTCTCCACTTAGGAGCCACTTCTCCTTACCCTGTCCCCTGAAATTAGATTTTAGTAGGTTTTCAGAATAAATTATAACGATCTCTGTGCTGTGTAGCGGGCCTCTCCTGTCTTGTGTAGCGGGCCTCTCCTGTCTTGTGTAGCGGGCCTCTCCTGTCTTGTGTAGCGGGCCTCTCCTGTGCCGTGTAGCGGGCCTCTCCTGTGCCGTGTAGCGGGCCTCTCCTGTGCCGTGTAGCGGGCCTCTCCTGTGTAGCGGGCCTCTCCTGTCTTGTGTAGCGGGCCTCTCCTGTCTTGTGTAGCGGGCCTCTCCTGTCTTGTGTAGCGGGCCTCTCCTGTGCCGTGTAGCGGGCCTCTCCTGTGTAGCGGGCCTCTCCTGTCTTGTGTAGCGGGCCTCTCCTGTCTTGTGTAGCGGGCCTCTCCTGTCTTGTGTAGCGGGCCTCTCCTGTCTTGTGGAGCGGGCCTCTCCTGTGCTGTGGAGCGGGCCTCTGCTGTGCTGTGGAGCGGGCCTCTGCTGTGCTGTGGAGCGGGCCTCTCCTGTGCTGTGTCGCGGCCTCTCCTGTCTTGTGGAGCGGGCCTCTCCTGTGTCGTGTAGCGTGCCTCTCCTGTGCTGTGGAGCGGGCCTCTCCTGTGCTGTGGAGCGGGCCTCTGCTGTGCTGTGGAGCGGGCCTCTCCTGTGCTGTGGAGCGGGCCTCTCCTGTGCTGTGTCGCGGCCTCTCCTGTCTTGTGGAGCGGGCCTCTCCTGTGTCGTGTAGCGTGCCTCTCCTGTGCTGTGGAGCGGGCCTCTCCTGTGCTGTGGAGCGGCCTCTCCTGTGCTGTGGAGCGGGCCTCTCCTGTGTCGTGTAGCGGGCCTCTCTGTGCTATGTAGCGGCCTCTCCTGTGCTGTGTAGCGGCCTCTCCTGTCTTGTGGAGTGGGCCTCTCCTGTGTCGTGTAGCGGGCCTCTCTGTGCTGTGTAGCGGGCCTCTCCTGTCTTGTGGAGCGGGCCTCTCCTGTGCTGTGGAGCGGGCCTCTGCTGTGCTGCGGATCCTCCTGGGCACAGAAGGTGCGGATCCTCCTGGGCACAGAAGGTGCGGATCCTCCTGGGCACAGAAGGTGCGGATCCTCCTGGGCACAGAAGGTGCGGATCCTCCTGGGCAAAGAAGGTGCGGATCCTCCTGGGCACAGAATGGCGGATCCTCCTGGGCACAGAATGGCGGATCCTCCTGGGCACAGAATGGCGGATCCTCCTGGGCACAGAATGGCTGATCCTCCTGGGCACAGAATGGCTGATCCTCCTGGGCACAGAATGGCTGATCCTCCTGGGCACAGAATGGCAGATCCTCCTGGGCACAGATTGGCGGATCCTCCTGGGCACAGAATGGCGGATCCTCCTGGGCACAGAATGGCGGATCCTCCTGGGCACAGAATGGCGGATCCTCCTGGGCACAGAATGGCGGATCCTCCTGGGCACAGAATGGCGGATCCTCCTGGGCACAGAAGGTGCGGATCCTCCTGGGCACAGAATGGCGGATCCTCCTGGGCACAGAATGGCGGATCCTCCTGGGCACAGAAGGTGCGGATCCTCCTGGGCACAGAATGGCGGATCCTCCTGGGCACAGAAGGTGCGGATCCTCCTGGGCACAGAAGGTGCGGATCCTCCTGGGCACAGAAGGTGCGGATCCTCCTGGGCACAGAAGGTGCGGATCCTCCTGGGCACAGAAGGTGCGGATCCTCCTGGGCACAGAAGGTGCGGATCCTCCTGGGCACAGAATGGCGGATCCTCCTGGGCACAGAAGGTGCGGATCCTCCTGGGCACAGAAGGTGCGGATCCTCCTGGGCACAGAATGGCGGATCCTCCTGGGCACAGAATGGCGGATCCTCCTGGGCACAGAATGGCGGATCCTCCTGGGCACAGAATGGCAGATCCTCCTGGGCACAGAATGGCTGATCCTCCTGGGCACAGAATGGCTGATCCTCCTGGGCACAGAATGGCGGATCCTCCTGGGCACAGATTGGCGGATCCTCCTGGGCACAGAATGGCGGATCCTCCTGGGCACAGAATGGCGGATCCTCCTGGGCACAGAATGGCGGATCCTCCTGGGCACAGAATGGCGGATCCTCCTGGGCACAGAATGGCGGATCCTCCTGGGCACAGAAGGTGCGGATCCTCCTGGGCACAGAAGGTGCGGATCCTCCTGGGCACAGAATGGCGGATCCTCCTGGGCACAGAATGGCGGATCCTCCTGGGCACAGAATGGCGGATCCTCCTGGGCACAGAATGGCGGATCCTCCTGGGCACAGAATGGCGGATCCTCCTGGGCACAGAAGGTGCGGATCCTCCTGGGCACAGAATGGCGGATCCTCCTGGGCACAGAAGGTGCGGATCCTCCTGGGCACAGAAGGTGCGGATCCTCCTGGGCACAGAATGGCGGATCCTCCTGGGCACAGAATGGCGGATCCTCCTGGGCACAGAATGGCGGATCCTCCTGGGCACAGAATGGCAGATCCTCCTGGGCACAGAATGGCTGATCCTCCTGGGCACAGAATGGCTGATCCTCCTGGGCACAGAATGGCGGATCCTCCTGGGCACAGATTGGCGGATCCTCCTGGGCACAGAATGGCGGATCCTCCTGGGCACAGAATGGCGGATCCTCCTGGGCACAGAATGGCGGATCCTCCTGGGCACAGAATGGCGGATCCTCCTGGGCACAGAATGGCGGATCCTCCTGGGCACAGAATGGCGGATCCTCCTGGGCACAGAAGGTGCGGATCCTCCTGGGCACAGAAGGTGCGGATCCTCCTGGGCACAGAATGGCGGATCCTCCTGGGCACAGAATGGCGGATCCTCCTGGGCACAGAAGGTGCGGATCCTCCTGGGCACAGAAGGTGCGGATCCTCCTGGGCACAGAATGGCGGATCCTCCTGGGCACAGAAGGTGCGGATCCTCCTGGGCACAGAATGGCGGATCCTCCTGGGCACAGAAGGTGCGGATCCTCCTGGGCACAGAATGGCGGATCCTCCTGGGCACAGAATGGCGGATCCTCCTGGGCACAGAATGGCGGATCCTCCTGGGCACAGAATGGCGGATCCTCCTGGGCACAGAATGGCGGATCCTCCTGGGCACAGAAGGTGCGGATCCTCCTGGGCACAGAATGGCGGATCCTCCTGGGCACAGAATGGCGGATCCTCCTGGGCACAGAATGGCGGATCCTCCTGGGCACAGAATGGCGGATCCTCCTGGGCACAGAAGGTGCGGATCCTCCTGGGCACAGAATGGCGGATCCTCCTGGGCACAGAATGGCGGATCCTCCTGGGCACAGAATGGCGGATCCTCCTGGGCACAGAAGGTGCGGATCCTCCTGGGCACAGAATGGCGGATCCTCCTGGGCACAGAATGGCGGATCCTCCTGGGCACAGAATGGCGGATCCTCCTGGGCACAGAATGGCGGATCCTCCTGGGCACAGAATGGCGGATCCTCCTGGGCACAGAATGGCGGATCCTCCTGG
The DNA here is from genome assembly GCF_048569485.1 of Anomaloglossus baeobatrachus. Classification (NCBI taxonomy): domain Eukaryota; kingdom Metazoa; phylum Chordata; class Amphibia; order Anura; family Aromobatidae; genus Anomaloglossus; species Anomaloglossus baeobatrachus. The sequence continues at coordinate 190,472,444 of NC_134363.1, read as the reverse complement.
GCACAGAATGGCGGATCCTCCTGGGCACAGAATGGCGGATCCTCCTGGGCACAGAATGGCGGATCCTCCTGGGCACAGAATGGCGGATCCTCCTGGGCACAGAAGGTGCGGATCCTCCTGGGCACAGAATGGCGGATCCTCCTGGGCACAGAAGGTGCGGATCCTCCTGGGCACAGAAGGTGCGGATCCTCCTGGGCACAGAATGGCGGATCCTCCTGGGCACAGAATGGCGGATCCTCCTGGGCACAGAATGGCGGATCCTCCTGGGCACAGAATGGCGGATCCTCCTGGGCACAGAATGGCGGATCCTCCTGGGCACAGAATGGCGGATCCTCCTGGGCACAGAATGGCGGATCCTGAGGAGCTGCTGTCCCGCTCATGTAATAATAATGACAATATTGGCACATACCTCCATTATGTGGTATAGTCTCCGGATACAGCCGGGCTCTTCCCTCATGTGCAGGTAACCATGGTTACTCTCACGAGCAACTGACTGCCACTAGCCTATCCACCACTCACTCGTCCTGCTCCAGGGCAGTTATGGCGGGAGGGGGGCAGACAGCGCGCTGAGGGGGCGGGGCACTGAGAGAGCTCAGCACTGACTGGTGCACAGCAGCCCCTGCTGACTGCAGCTCCACCAATCAGAGGACAGGTAACATGCACTCTGCACAGTGAAGAGAGGAGACGGCGCTGAAGAGGAAGCCCCGCCCTCCGGTCCTCCCCTGCCGGCTCCATGACAACGACCTGCAGCAAAGGGTGAGGACAGAGCACTAACACTGCACTGTGCCCTGCCCCTGTGCCCTGCCCCTCTGCCCTGCCCCTGTACTCTGCCCCTGTACTCTGCCCCTGTGCCCTGCCCCTGTGCCCTGCCACTGTACTCTGCCACTGTACTCTGCCCCTGTGCCCTGCCCCTGTGCCCTGCCCCTGTGCCCTGCCCCTCTGCCCTGCCCCTGTGCCCTGCCCCTGTGCCCTGCCACTGTACTCTGCCCCTGTACTCTGCCCCTGTGCCCTGCCCCTGTGCCCTGCCACTGTACTCTGCCCCTGTGCCCTGCCCCTGTGCTCTGCCCCTGTGCCCTGCCACTGTACTCTGCCCCTGTGCCCTGCCCCTGTGCCCTGCCACTGTACTCTGCCACTGTGCCCTGCCCCTGTGCCCTGCCCCTGTACTCTGCCCCTGTGCCCTGCCCCTGTGCCCTGCCCCTGTGCCCTGCCCCTCTGCTCTGTCACTGTACTCTGCCCCTGTGCCCTGCCCCTGTGCCTTGCCCCTCTGCTCTGTCACTGTACTCTGCCCCTGTGCCCTGCCCCTGTGCCCTGCCACTGTACTCTGCCCTGTGCCCTGCCCCTGTGCCCTGCCCCTGTGCCTTGCCCCTCTGCTCTGTCACTGTACTCTGCCCCTGTGCCCTGCCCCTGTGCCCTGCCCCTGTACTCTGCCCCCCTGCCCTGCCCCCGTGCTCTGCCCCCGTGCTCTGCCCCTGTGCTCTGCCCCTGTGCTCTGCCCCTGTGCTCTGCCCCCGTGCCCTGCCCCCGTGCCCTGCCCCTGTGCTCTGCCCCTGTGCTCTGCCCCTGTGCCCTGCCCCTGTGCTCTGCCCCTGTGCCCTGCCCCTGTGCCCTGCCCCTGTACTCTGCCCCTGTGCCCTGCCCCTGTGCCCTGCCCCTCTGCTCTGCCCCTCTGCTCTGCCCCGCCCCTGTACTCTGCCCCTGTACTCTGCCCCTGTACTCTGCCCCTGTACTCTGCCCCTGTGCCCTGCCCCTGTGCTCTGCACCTGTGCCCTGCCCCTCTGCTCTGCCACTGTACTCTGCCCCTCTGCTCTGCCACTGTACTCTGCCCCTCTGCTCTGCCACTGTACTCTGCCCCTCTGCTCTGCCATTGTACTCTGCCCCTCTGCTCTGCCCCTGTACTCTGCCCCTCTGCTCTTCTGCTCTGTCACTGTGCTCTGCCCCCCTGCTCTGCCACTGTACTCTGCCCCTCTGCTCTGCCACTGTACTCTGCCCCTCTGCTCTGCCACTGTACTCTGCCCCCCTGCTCTGCCACTGTACTCTGCCCCCCTGCTCTGCCCCCCTGCTCTGCCACTGTGCTCTGCCCCTCTGCTCTGCCACTGTGCTCTGCCCCTCTGCTCTGCCACTGTACTCTGCCCCCTGCTCTGCCACTGTACTCTGCCCCCCTGCTCTGCCACTGTACTTTGCTCTTCTGCTCTGCCACTGTGCTCTGCCCCTCTGCCCCCTGCTCTGCCACTGTACTCTGCCCCCCTGCTCTGCCACTGTACTCTGCCCCTCTGCTTTGCCACTGTACTCTGCCCCTCTGCTCTGCCACTGTACTCTGCCACTGTGCTCTGCCACTGTGCTCTGCCCCCCTGCTCTGCCCCTCTGCCCTGCCACTGTGCTCTGCCCCTCTGCCCTGCCACTGTGCTCTGCCCCTCTGCCCTGCCACTGTGCTCTGCCCCTCTGCTCTGCCACTGTGCTCTGCCCCTCTGCCCTGCCACTGTGCTCTGCCCCTCTGCTCTGCCGCTGTGCTCTGCCCCTCTGCTCTTCCACTGTACTCTGCCCCTCTGCTCTGCCACTGTGCTCTGCCCCTCTGCTCTGCCACTGTGCTCTGCCACTGTGCTCTGCCACTGTGCTCTGCCCCTCTGCTCTGCCACTGTGCTCTGCCCCTCTACTCTGCCACTGTGCTCTGCCCCTCTGCTCTGCAACTGTGCTCTGCCCCTCTGCTCTGCCACTGTGCTCTGCCCCTCTGCTCTGCCACTCTGCCCTACCACTGTACTCTGCCCCTCTGCTCTGCCACTGTGCTCTGCCCCTCTGCCCTGCCACTGTACTCTGCCCCTCTGCTCTTCTGCTCTGCCACTGCACTTTGCCCCTCTGCTCTGCCACTGTGCTCTGCCCCTCTGCCCTGCCACTGTACTCTGCCCCTCTGCTCTTCTGCTCTGCCACTGTACTTTGCCCCTCTGCTCCGCCCCCCTGCTCTGCCACTGTACTCTGCCCCTCTGCTCTGCCACTGTGCTCTGCCCCTCTGCTCTGCCACTGTGCTCTGCCCCTCTGCCCTGCCACTGTGCTCTGCCCCTCTGCTCTGCCGCTGTGCTCTGCCCCTCTGCTCTTCCACTGTACTCTGCCCCTCTGCTCTGCCACTGTGCTCTGCCCCTCTGCTCTGCCACTGTGCTCTGCCACTGTGCTCTGCCCCTCTGCTCTGCCACTGTGCTCTGCCCCTCTACTCTGCCACTGTGCTCTGCCCCTCTGCTCTGCCACTGTGCTCTGCCCCTCTGCTCTGCCACTCTGCCCTACCACTGTACTCTGCCCCTCTGCTCTGCCACTGTGCTCTGCCCCTCTGCCCTGCCACTGTACTCTGCCCCTCTGCTCTTCTGCTCTGCCACTGCACTTTGCCCCTCTGCTCTGCCACTGTGCTCTGCCCCTCTGCCCTGCCACTGTACTCTGCCCCTCTGCTCTTCTGCTCTGCCACTGTACTTTGCCCCTCTGCTCTGCCCCCCTGCTCTGCCACTGTACTCTGCCCCTCTGCTCTGCCACTGTACTCTGCCCCTCTCCCCCCTGCTCTGCTACTGTACTCTGCCCCTCTGCTCTGCCACTGTGCTCTGCCCCTCTGCTCTGCCACTGTACTCTGCCCCTCTGCTCTGCCACTGTGCTCTGCCCCTCTGCTCTGCCACTGTACTCTTCCCCCTGCTCTGCCACTGTACTCTGCCCCCCTGCTCTGCCACTGTACTCTGCTCTTCTGCTCTGCCACTGTGCTCTGCCCCCTCTGCTCTGCCACTGTGCTCTGCCCCTCTGCTCCTCTGCTCTGCCACTGTGCTCTGCCCCTCTGCTCTGCCACTGTGCTCTGCCCCTCTGCTCTGCCACTGTGCTCTGCCCCGCCACTGTGCTCTGCCCCTCTGCTCTGCCACTGTGCTCTGCCCCTCTGCTCTGCCACTGTACTCTGCCCCCCTGCTCTGCCACTGTACTCTGCCCCTCTGCTCTGCCACTGTACTCTGCCCCCCTGCTCTGCTACTGTACTCTGCCCCTCTGCTCTGCCGCTGTGCTCTGCCCCTCTGCCCCCCTGCTCTGCTACTGTACTCTGCCCCTCTGCTCTGCCACTGTGCTCTGCCCCTCTGCTCTGCCACTGTGCTCTGCCCCTCTGCTCTGCCCCTCTCCTCTGTCACTGTACTCTGCCCCCTGCTCTGCCACTGTACTCTGCCCCCCTGCTCTGCCACTGTACTCTGCCCCTGTACTCTGTCCCTCTGCTCTGCCACTGTACTCTGTCCCTCTGCTCTGCCACTGTACTCTGCCCCTCTGCTCTGCCACTGTACTCTGCCCCTCTGCTCTGCCACTGTACTCTGCCCCTCTGCTCTGCCACTGTACTCTGCCCCTCTGCTCTGCCCCTCTGCTCTGCCCCTGTACTCTGCCCCTCTGCTCTGCCCCTGTACTCTGCCCCTCTGCTCTGCCACTGTGCTCTGCCCCTCTGCTCTGCCACTGTGCTCTGCCCCTCTGCCCTGCCACTGTACTCTGCCCCTCTGCTCTGCCACTGTGCTCTGCCCCTCTGCCCTGCCACTGTACTCTGCCCCTCTGCTCTTCTGCTCTGTCACTGTACTTTGCCCCTCTGCTCTGTCACTGTACTTTGCCCCTCTGCTCTGCCACTGTGCTCTGCCCCTGTGCTCTGCCCCTGTGCTCTGCCCCTCTGCCCTGCCACTGTGCTCTGCCCCTCTGCCCTGCCACTGTGCTCTGCCCCTCTGCCCTGCCACTGTGCTCTGCCCCTCTGCCCTGCCACTGTGCTCTGCCCCTCTGCCCTGCCACTGTGCTCTGCCCCTCTGCCCTGCCACTGTGCTCTGCCCCTCTGCTCTGCCACTGTGCTCTGCCACTCTGCTCTGCCCCTCTGCCCCGCCACTGTGCTCTGCCCCTCTGCCCCGCCACTGTGCTCTGCCCCTCTGCCCTGCCACTGTACTCTGCCCCTCTGCTCTGCCACTGTACTCTGCCCCTCTGCCCCCCTGCTCTGCTACTGTACTCTGCCCCTCTGCTCTGCCGCTGTGCTCTGCCCCTCTGCCCCCCTGCTCTGCTACTGTACTCTGCCCCTCTGCTCTGCCACTGTGCTCTGCCCCTCTGCTCTGCCCCTCTCCTCTGTCACTGTACTCTGCCCCCTGCTCTGCCACTGTACTCTGCCCCCCTGCTCTGCAACTGTACTCTGCCCCTGTACTCTGTCCCTCTGCTCTGCCACTGTACTCTGCCCCTCTGCTCTGCCACTGTACTCTGCCCCTCTGCTCTGCCACTGTACTCTGCCCCTCTGCTCTGCCACTGTGCTCTGCCCCTCTGCTCTGCCCCTCTGCTCTGCCCCTCTGCTCTGCCCCTGTACTCTGCCCCTCTGCTCTGCCACTGTGCTCTGCCCCTCTGCTCTGCCACTGTGCTCTGCCCCTCTGCCCTGCCACTGTACTCTGCCCCTCTGCCCTGCCACTGTACTCTGCCCCTCTGCCCTGCCACTGTACTCTGCCCCTCTGCTCTGCCACTGTGCTCTGCCCCTCTGCCCTGCCACTGTACTCTGCCCCTCTGCTCTTCTGCTCTGTCACTGTACTTTGCCCCTCTGCTCTGCCACTGTGCTCTGCCCCTCTGCCCTGCCACTGTGCCACTGTACTCTGCCCCTCTGCTCTTCTGCTCTGTCACTGTACTCTGCCCCTGTGCTCTGCCCCTGTGCTCTGCCCCTGTGCTCTGCCCCTCTGCCCTGCCACTGTGCTCTGCCCCTCTGCCCTGCCACTGTACTCTGCCCCTCTGCTCTTCTGCTCTGTCACTGTACTTTGCCCCTCTGCTCTGCCACTGTGCTCTGCCCCTCTGCCCTGCCACTGTGCCACTGTACTCTGCCCCTCTGCTCTTCTGCTCTGTCACTGTACTCTGCCCCTCTGCCCTGCCACTGTACTCTGCCCCTCTGCTCTTCTGCTCTGTCACTGTACTTTGCCCCTCTGCTCTGCCACTGTGCTCTGCCCCTCTGCCCTGCCACTGTGCCACTGTACTCTGCCCCTCTGCTCTTCTGCTCTGTCACTGTGCTCTGCCCCTGTGCTCTGCCCCTGTGCTCTGCCCCTCTGCCCTGCCACTGTGCTCTGCCCCTCTGCCCTGCCACTGTGCTCTGCCCCTCTGCCCTGCCACTGTGCTCTGCCCCTCTGCCCTGCCACTGTGCTCTGCCCCTCTGCTCTGCCCCTCTGCTCTGCCCCTCTGCTCTGCCCCTCTGCTCTGCCCCTCTGCTCCGCCACTGTGCTCTGCCCCTCTGCCCCGCCACTGTGCTCTGCCACTGTACTCTGCCACTGTGCTCTGCCCCTCTGCTCTGCCCCTCTGCTCTGCCACTGTGCTCTGCCCCTCTGCCCCGCCACTGTGCTCTGCCCCTCTGCCCCGCCACTGTGCTCTGCCCCTCTGCCCCGCCACTGTGCTCTGCCCCTCTGCCCTACCACTGTGCTCTGCCCCTCTGCTCTACCACTGTGCTCTGCCCCTCTGCTCTACCACTGTGCTCTGCCCCTCTGCTCTACCACTGTGCTCTGCCCCTCTGCTCTACCACTGTGCTCTGCCCCTCTGCCCTGCCACTGTGCTCTGCCCCTCTGCTCTACCACTGTGCTCTGCCCCTCTGCCCTGCCACTGTGCTCTGCCACTCTGCTCTACCACTGTGCTCTGCCCCTCTGCTCTACCACTGTGCTCTGCCCCTCTGCCCTGCCACTGTGCTCTGCCCCTCTGCCCTGCCACTGTGCTCTGCCCCTCTGCCCTGCCACTGTGCTCTGCCCCTCTGCCCTGCCACTGTGCTCTGCCCCTCTGCTCTACCACTGTGCTCTGCCCCTCTGCTCTACCACTGTGCTCTGCCCCTCTGCCCTACCACTGTGCTCTGCCCCTCTGCTCTACCACTGTGCTCTGCCCCTCTGCTCTACCACTGTGCTCTGCCCCTCTGCTCTACCACTGTGCTCTGCCCCTCTGCTCTACCACTGTGCTCTGCCCCTCTGCTCTACCACTGTGCTCTGCCCCTCTGCCCTGCCACTGTGCTCTGCCCCTCTGCTCTACCACTGTGCTCTGCCCCTCTGCCCTGCCACTGTGCTCTGCCCCTCTGCTCTACCACTGTGCTCTGCCCCTTTGCCCCGCCACTGTGCTCTGCCCCTCTGCTCTACCACTGTGCTCTGCCCCTCTGCTCTGCCCCTGTACTCTGCCCCTCGGACTGTAGATCATGGATGTGACTGCACTGGGTGGAGGATATGGATATTATGGTAATGGGGTACATGTGTGAGTCCACCATCAGGGTTTTCGGTAGGGGTACTCTGCGCCGGGACTACGGCTACTTTACTCTCGATGGGGTTATCACTGGAGGTCGGTCTCGGCTTTGTGCCCTGGGCACTCACTCTGCGGCTGTGGAATGGGGTACAGGGATGATTTTGGGGATATACGTGACGCCGCCTGTGGTGTCTGGTAAGCGGATATACCAGCGCTGCCCACGGCCGGCCTCTGAGGTGATGGTGACGGCAGCTTAAGACCTCTCAGCTCCCCACAGGTGGAGATTCCTTACCTCAGGGCGGCGGGTCGCTGACCAGGAGGGAAGCGACCGAGCGGTGATGGCTGCCTTCTTCTCTGACGTCGCAGGGTCCTGTAGAACAGCGGAGAGACGACACACCGAGTCCACATCGGCTCAAACAAGTCCTTTTTACTGGCCTCTGGTTTGTTTCGCACAGTTCACAGAAACAGTCCGGTTACCAGAGGCCGATGGTCACAGGTTTCGGAGGAGATTTGATGACCGAGTCTCTCTCTGAGGTAATCTTTCCTTGTCTCTTTCTCGGTCTCTGCTCTGAGGGCTCTGTGACTCCCTCTTTAACCCCCTCGTTAGTCTCGTCACTGGTTTTCCCGGGGTCTGATGCTGCACGATTTCTTTATCCTGCAACAGCGTCGTGGACTCGGCTTGGGGTTCATAGTCAGACTCTTGATGGGTACCGGGACTCCTCTTATTTAGGATACTAGGTTAACAGTCACTGGTTTGGGGGATGAACCTGACAAACCTCCTCGGTTCCGTTATACCGGTGTCGACCTGAACTCTTCAGCCGGCTCTCGCCAGACCTAAAGCGTCCCCTTTCCGTCTGGGTCACCCCTTTTCCTGTGTCTTTCTTTTCTTTTGGGGTACCCTCACTCAGGACGTCGGGCCTATGTTATTTCTAGCCCTTCTTTCAGTCATCAATTTACTCTCGCCTCTGCTTGTCACTCTTTACTGACTGACTGTTAACTGACTGTCACCCAGTCGTCCTGTCAATCACGTCGCGTCTCACGCTCAGCTAGGCTCCACCCCCCATGGACCTACTATATAAACAGTCCCAGGAATATGAAGGTAGGGGCTGCTGAGGCAATGTTACTCTAATATAAGACTCTGCATTTCTTCTCTCTTTCACCTGTAACCAAAGAGCACTGCACCTTGATGTTAAGGGTCTGCATTCCCCTGTAGCACCTAACCACAGGGGCGCCACATGTGCATATATATCTCGGAGGACATGATGGCGGTATATGGATGTTCTTTATAATGGGGAGACAGGCGGCTGCCATCTTTTCCTCAGGTGTGGACACTGAGCAGCGGGGTGGACACCAGTGATGCCTGCAGGTCTTGGATGTAATTGGGGGTCGTTCTCCCATTTCCTGATTTGAGGCCCTTTTCTTACATGGGGGTTTCTCTTGGGTCCCTCATGTTGGTGATCAGCAGTTTATGGCTGACCGTCATGGTAACGGCCTTATTCACTTTCCTTCATAATCACAAGACGTTCCTGCGGTTTTCACCTTGAGCATGATGGGCGACACTTTATTCTATGGAAATCCCGTCTCTGTAGTCTGAATGCAGAGATCCACTCTGTAGCAACCGTGTGATACAGGCCACAAAATGGTGGATCATGTATGCCGTAGAGCGCGTCGCTACTTATTTGTGGCCTCTGTGCACAACAAGACCCAGCGCTGACTAGTTTACAGCAGCCTGTCACGAACAGCCGGGGAAGTCCCTCAGAAATCCGCAGCTGTTCACTGATTTGTTACACACGACTACTCTCTAGCGCCCCCCTTGTCCGCAGGCCACTTTTGGTACTGCAGGACAATGCATAAGATGAGGCTGCTGAGCTGATAATGCCAAATATTGGAGGTCTCACAGCAAGGGTAAATGTATATCTCTGATTCCTGCTAATGGAATATTTATATACCTCGGTACCCTTAATGATAGCACTCCAATAATTCTATGCAATACAATTACGCTGCCACCACCCAGACTTTCTACAGGTAGCTGGGAACCCGTTTCAGATAGCATAAGGCCCTTCGGGGTTTTGGATTCGTATATAAAGCATAAGGAAAGAAACTCTTAAATTTTTATATATTTAATCCGAAAATAGGCAGTGTTTAAAGAATATACAGGAATTTACAAAAGGGAACAATACACATTACGGCATAACAGTTACATTAAAATAAAAGGTATAAACGTGAAACTTACTAAGCTTCTGCCATAGAAGTGACGTCTGCTTATGGAGGGAGGGGCTCCAAGAGATGTTAGAATCGGCCAGCATCACCCTTCATGATGCCCTCCTCGTGCTGACTGAGCCCCCCAAGACAGGAACTGTCTCTTATGCTCTTGCTAGCCCCCCTTGCCTGTGACATCATTTTACAGTCACTTGTGGGCTGTGCTCTGATGTTCACAGAGTTCCATAATTCTAGGGTTTTTCATATCTTTGCTCCTGGGTCACACAGGTGAAAGATATTAGCGTCATATTTAATATCTCGATTTTACAGTTACATTGATACCAAACACAACGACTCTAGCACAATTTTACTGGCCAATACTAATTTGTCGTGATTCCGTCGATCTCCTCGTCAGGTGAGACGGTGCGCTGGATTCCGCACGACGCAGGGATTCTGGCAATGTGTTTTTCATCTTTCTAGCATTAAAGTTGCACTTCAAAACCTGCTTTGGGAGTTTTCCTGCCAATATTACAAAGAATTGTCTTTCTCTGCAGCTTTTGGCTTTGGTTCTACCATCACCCAAAGTCATAAATACCTTAAGCTTCCAGGCCAATCAGATAATCGTCATGACGATCTCTGGCTGATGGTGGACAGGAGGGGGATGGAGACCCTTCAATAGTTCTACATGACACAGCCCATAGAAAGCGATGTAGATGGGGTGTGGGGCCCGCTGTCCCCTGTGTGGCTGTATCAGTGATATGTCCCCCCTGCTGTGGAGGTGGATGTGGCCCCCTGACCTCCTGGGCCCCTGTGTGGCTGTATCAGTGATATGTCCCCCTGCTGTGGAGGTGGATGTGGCCCCCTGACCTCCTGGGCCCCTGTGTGGCTATATCAGTGATATGTCCCCTCTGCTGTGGAGGTGGATGTGGCCCCCTGACCTCCTGGGCCCCTGTGTGGCTGTATCAGTGATATGTCCCCCTGCTGTGGAGGTGGATGTGGCCCCCTGACCTCCTGGGCTCCTGTGTGGCTGTATCAGTGATATGTCCCCCCTGCTGTGGAGGTGGATGTGGCCCCCTGACCTCCTGGGCTCCTGTGTGGCTGTA